>NW_027492355.1:0-171467 GCF_021521415.1 Bidens hawaiensis | reverse complement strand
GTCCGGAACATAATAACAGACTTGTCTGCACGGGAGAATTCAGGGGAAGTCACGAGGAACTTTAAATAGGTAAAATTGGCAACATATGTGTAAATATATGATAATATTATTATGTGGTAAAGTTGTATAAAAAAGTATGTATTAATTTGATTATGAATTACACTATGGAAAGAACTATATGCTTGTTAACTTGTGTGCAGGTAAAAATGTCAAGCCCGCATAGCTTATCAGTAGAGGAGGATCCGGAGGAGGTTAGCCCCGGAAACTCCGGGAGCCTACACGTGTCATCCGACTCCGAGCCTAGCGAGGCGAGTCACAGGAGCTCGAGCCAGTCCTCCCCGGCCCGGATCGTCAGATCCCCTACTCCACTCGCACCGCAGGCCACCTCTGTCCCTCCGGGATTTGGTCCCCGCCTTACGGCGCGGATCAATATTCCGCGTGTCCCACCGACCTCTCCCCCACCCCGCCCTGCTACTCGTCGGGGAGAGTCCTCATCTCAGCCCGAGCCGATGGCTCTACCTGTCTGGGGCCTTCCGAGATAGGAGCGGGATGCGGCAGCCTGGCTACGAGTGCTCACAGAGCAAGTAAATGAGCACTCAGCCGCCCTGACCGTGGGGGTACAGAGACGGGTGTACCTTGGTGACCGCATACTGGATTGCCAGTATGCAATCGACCGTTTGACAAGGGAGTGCTCGTACTCCCTATTGATGGTTCAGCGGTTGGAGGCGTGGCTCCGGGGGGTGATGGCAGTAGTGGTGGTGTTGGTGGCAGTGATGATGTGGTGGGCATACCACCGTGTTTAGTAGTTATGTTTGGATGGGGATAGTCAGGGACCATTTTTTTTTTATACTCTGTGTAAGTAGTTAGTGGTGATACTAACACGGAGTGAATCTTGTTTAGTTATGATACAACCACTGGCCCCTAGGGTGGGTCTCTTTTGGGGCATATCTTTATAGATACTTTTGGGTATCATTCAAGCACTGACCCTTTTACGGGTTATGTCAAGATGATACCGACATAGGGCCCTTGTATTAAAACTTAGTTGTGTAATGTTGACTGGAAAGTATGTAAACTGATGTTTGTGTAATATGTATCAATGTTTACTAATGAATGAAATATGTATTGTGTTTTATAATTTGAAATGGTATTGATTATACGTATTTCTTGATGTTGTGTAGAATGGCACCGAAACGATCAACGAAAATATCGGAAGTAGATGTGAGCCGTTTGATTGCTCAACAGTTGGAGGCGGCGATACCGGATATAGTATCGCGCATCGCCGCCAGTATCAACAACTCGACCAATCCAACCCCTCCGAGCAATCAAACGCCCATAAATAATGACGGGGAACAAAATGCTAATCCTCCAAGGAATGATAACACTATTCCGAGTAATGACGCACCGCCTAGGGTGGTCGTTACTGACAGCAATGGCCCTATACCTACGGTAGAGACAAACCGTACTGAACCAATTCGTGCATCCAGGGGATGTTCGATCAAGGATTTTATGCTGTGCAAGCCATTAGAGTTTAGCGGGTCTGAAGGACCGAATGGGTTAGTTAAATGGATAGAGAAAATAGAATCAGTGGTGAATATTAGCAACTGTCCCGAGGATTGTGTCGTTAAGTACGCCACCTGTACATTCACAGACCATGCCTTGACATGGTGGAACACCATAGTACAGACTCGAGGTCAGGCAGCGACAAACAATATGACCTGGGCGGAGCTTAAGGCTCTTGTGTTGGAACATTTCTGCCCAAAGAATGAATTGCAGAAACTAGAAAATGAGTTGTGGAATCTGGAGATGAAGGGGGGCGGACCACTTGGGTTATACCAATCGGTTTAATGAACTGTCACGATTAGTACCGTGGTTGGTCACCCCGGAGACGAAGAGGGTGGAACGTTATATTTGGGGACTTACTCCAGTAGTGAGGAGTATAGTCAACGCGGGGGGACACCGGACGTATGAAAGTGCAGTGACACAGGCTGGCATTGTCACGTATGATTTCTTGCGGAGCGGATCACTAAAGGTGACAGGAGAATCCGCTGGGGGAAAACGGGGGTACGCACGATCATAGAATCCAGGAAAAGCAGCAAAGCAAACGAGCTAGGCCCGCTGCCCAGAGCTATGCCATGACTAGTTCGGGCGGAAGGCAAGAACCGCAGAAAGGAACGTTTCCTAGTGCGGGAAATGTGGTTATCACCATGGTGGCGTGTGCAAAGAGGTGGTGTGCCACCGGTGTGGCAGGATTGGACACTACGCACCAAATTGTAAGACAAATCTGAACAACCTGAACCGACAACCGCAACCGATTCGTGCACAACCATTTAGGACTCAACCAGCCCGACAGCAGAACCCGCAAGGAAACCAGATGGTGACCACTAGCCGTGCTTGCTACGAATGCGGGCAGCACGGATCACTTCAAAAGGAACTGCCCGAAACTGAACCAGGGAGGAAACGGGAGACAACTCAAGGGTCAGGCATCGTCGTCCAATCCGGCGCGAGGCCGTGCATTCGTGATGGGAGCGAACGACGCGCGCCAGGACCCCAGCGTAGTGACAGGTACCTTCCTCGTCTCTGATCATTACGCTTCTGTATTATTTGATACAGGCGCCGATAGAAGTTTTGTCTCCGTTAGATTCCTTTCGATAGCAAACCTTCCTATTGGTGAAACCATAGAACCTTACACCGTAGAAGTCGCTAACGGTAAAACCATGATAGTTAATCGGATAGTTCGGAATTGCCCTTTTATTCTGAACGAACAATCCTTCCTGATCGACTTGTTACCGGTAGAATTGGGTAGTTTTGACGTGATAGTGGGAATGGATTGGTTGGCACGTAACAGGGTAGAAATTAACTGTGAAAAGAAAACCGTCAAGATCCGGGTGTCGGATGACGAGGAGGTATTAGTGCAGGGAGAAAAATCCGGCACCATGATACCATTTATATCCCACCTCAAGGTGTTGAAATATATACGTCAGGGATGTGTGGCGTATCTAGCGAGCCTGACGGCCGCTGATTCTGAGGAAAAACGGGTGGACGATATTCCCGTGGTACGCGAATTTCCACAAGTTTTTCCAGAGGAACTTCCTGGATTACCGCCAACCCGACAGGTCGAATTCAGGATCGATCTGTTACCTCAGGCTGGCCCTGTTGCTAAGGCGCCCTACCGACTTGCACCATCCGAGATGCAAGAATTATCCAACCAGTTGCAGGAATTGTTGGATAAAGGATTTATACGTCCCAGTTATTCCCCGTGGGGTGCACCTGTTTTATTCGTGAAAAAGAAGGACGGGAGCCTTAGAATGTGCATTGATTACAGGGAATTGAACAAGCTGACAATCAAAAATAGGTATCCTCTCCCCCGAATCGATGATCTGTTCGACCAACTACAAGGTGCGAGCTACTTTTCAAAAATAGATCTTAGATCGGGATACCATCAGGTTAGGATCCAGGAGGAGGATATCCCAAAAACTGCATTCCGGACTCGCTACGGCCATTACGAATTTTTAGTTATGCCTTTTGGACTAACAAATGCGCCAGCGGTGTTCATGGATCTCATGAACCGAGTTTGTAAACCCTATCTTGACAAATTCGTCATCGTGTTTATTGACGATATTTTGATATACTCGAAGAGTAAAGAAGAGCACGAGCAACACTTAAAGTTAGTTCTAGAGCTCCTGGATCAGGAGAAGTTATATGCAAAATTCTCCAAGTGTAACTTCTGGTTACAAGAGGTGCAATTCCTCGGTCACGTTATAAACCACCAAGGAATACACGTTGATCCGAGTAAGGTTGAAGCAATTAAGAATTGGCAAGCGCCTAAATCTCCAAAGGAAATCCGTCAATTCTTAGGCTTAGCTGGATACTATCGTCGATTTATAGAGAACTTTTCCAGCATCGCCCAACCTTTAACCCTGCTGACCTAAAAGGATCGAAGGTATGATTGGGGTGAAGAGCAGGAAGTGGCGTTTCAAACGCTAAAGCAAAGATTGTGCCAAGCGCCAATCTTAAGTCTCCCCGACGGAGACGATGGATTTGTTGTATATTGTGACGCATCCCGTAAAGGGTTAGGATGCGTGTTGATGCAAAATAAAAAGGTCATAGCCTATGCGTCTTGACAGTTAAAAGTTCATGAGAAAACTACACTACTCATGACTTGGAACTGGGAGCAGTCATCTTCGCACTTAAAATCTGGAGGCACTATCTCTACGGTACAAAGTGCACCATCTTCACTGATCATAAAAGTTTGCAACACATATTCGATCAGAAAGAACTAAATATGAGACAACGAAGGTGGGTCGAGTTACTGAGTGACTATGACTGTGATATCCGTTATCACCCCGGCAAGGCTAACGTTGTAGCCGATGCCTTGAGTAGGAAGGATCGGGTTAAGCCATTGCGAGTGCGAGCGCTGGGGATGATTGTTCAGTCGAACCTTTCAGATTTGGTTCGAGTCGCTCAACGCGAGGCGTTGAAAGAGGAACAATTGGAAAAAGAGGGACTTTACGGTAACGAAAAGAATTTCGAACAGCGTGTGGACGAAATTCTCTATTTCAAAAATCGGACTTGGATTCCGACCCTCCACGACCTTCGTAATTTGATCATGGACGAAGCACATAAATCAAAATATTCCATACATCCGGGATCAGATAAAATGTACAAGGACGTGAAAGAATTTTACTGGTGGCCAGGTATGAAAAAGGATATAGCCACATACGTCGGCAAGTGTACGACGTGTGCGAGAGTTAAGGCGGAGCACCAGAAACCCTCGGGAATGTTGCAACAACCGGAAATTCCGGAATGGAAGTGGGAGCAAATCACAATGGATTTTGTGACACATCTCCCCAAGACGCCCCGAGGTCATGATGCAATTTGGGTAATCGTGGATCGATTAACCAAATCGGCACATTTTATTCCGATTAGGAATACTTATAACACTGAGAGACTTGCGCAGATCTATATAAATGAAATAGTGTCTCGTCATGGCATACCCATCTCGATCATCTCCGATCGGGATAGCCATTTCACCTCTAAACTTTGGCAAGCTGTCCAAGAAGCATTGGGAACACGTATTGACCTAAGCACGGCTTACCACCCTCAGACCGATGGTCAGTCTGAGAGGACCATTCAAACTTTGGAGGATTTGCTTCGTGCCTGCGTACTGAACTTTAAGGGAAATTGGGATCAACATCTCCCACTCGTTGAATTTTCCTATAATAACAGCTACCATAGCAGTATAAAAGCAGCACCTTATGAAGCATTGTATGGACGGAAGTGCCGATCACCACTTTGCTGGTCTGAAGTGGGTGACTCGCAGGTCATTAGATCGGATCTGGTCCAGGAGACGACCAGCAAGATTCTTGAGATTAAGAACAACCTGAAAGCCGCGCGGGATCGGCAGAAGAGTTATGCCGATACCCGTCGAAAACCGTTGTCATTTGAGAAGGGGGGAAAGGTATATTTGAAAGTATCACCCTGGAAAGGTGTGGTCAGATTTGGAAAGGCGGGGAAGTTGGCCCTAGATACATTGGACCATTTAGTATCACTGCAAAAATCGGTCCGGTAGCTTACCGATTAGAACTGCCTGAGGAACTAAGTGCAGTTCATAACGTGTTCCATGTGTCAAATTTGAAAAGATGTCTGGCGGATGAGACATCGGTGTTACCCTTAGAGGGTGTTCAAATAAATGATAAACTCAACTTCGTAGAGGAACCCATTGAAATAGTGGACGGTAAGATCAAGCAACTTAGACACAATAAGATCTCGTTGGTCAAAGTTAGATGGAATTCGCAACGAGGCCCAGAATTTACTTGGGAACGAAAGGATGAATTTCGGAAGAAATACCCCCACCTATTTCCTCAAAAGGAAGTAGTTGACGTGTAAAATTTCGAGGACGAAATTTTTATAACGGGGGGAGAATGTAACGATTCCGGCAAATCCAGGTATACCCTAGCCGGTATATACTATTTACGTGTCATTTAACATTGATTATATGAGTTATAGTACGTATATACGAGTATATATGATTCATAGTACGAATCATACTCGATTATATAGTGAATCGTATTGGAATTACAATTAACCAATGAACGATTATTGAAACCCGAACGAATCGGGAATTACATTGTAGACGAAATATATAATGTTTAGTGATGTTTACGAAGTATTAATGCTTCGGGATAAGTGAATTATAGCACAGAAAAAGGATTTCGATTTATTAGTACGTCGGTACGATAAACAAAACCTTTAACATCAAACCAAGCAAGAGACGATCGATCAAGCCGAAAAAGATGTGTAATTATTAATAATATGATGTTTTAATGTCATGGTTTAAGTTTTTAAAGTTTTTAAGTCGGTTTTATGTAAATTTTATTTTAACCCGAAAAACGACCATTTTATGCTCGTTTTAAGCCGAATTACGAGTTTAAACGAGAAACGAACTGAGCCAGATTATCCACAACATTATCCGGATTGCGTAATCCGAATGTGTGGCCTAGAATTGATGTGTGGGGCCCACCCCCATCCATCTTAATGGACCGATCGGTCCTTTTGTTTTTATCATTCATTTCATTTTCTTTTTTTTACCACACATCTCACACAAAACTCTCTCAATTCCTTCATCATCCATCCACAACCCTTGATTTCTATCAAGTTTGTAAGGTAAAAACATGGTTTAGTTGGTTAAATCATAGTATTGATTTCATGTATTTGAGTTGTTTTGCAAGAACAAGAGGTTCCAAGTGAAATATGGGTGAAAACCCGAGATGGAACCGATCCTTGCACGATCAAGTGATGTATACAAGTTATACACGGGATCTTGATCCAAGAAAGTAGTTAAAAGAGTTTAGAACGAAATTTTACGGTTAAAATCTTGTTAAAATGAGTTTCCAAGTGAAATATGGGTGAAAACCCGAGATGAAACCGACTCTTGCATGATCAAGGGATGTATACATGTTATACAAGGGATCTTGGTACAAGAAATGAGTAAAAAGAGTCGAGAACAGATTTTTACGGTTAAAACCTTTGTTTTTATATCAAAACCGACACTATGAAAGAAATGGTTTGATTGTTGGTGTAACTTGCTTGGTATAGTGTTATTGTGCTTGTAAGTGTTGTATCTAGTGGCTAGCAAAGGCTAGAAACCCGGATCTTTGTGATCTAACGCTAGAAAACACAAGATAGTTCGGTTTTCGTGTGAGTTAGTGATTTTGGACAGATTGTAATGTGCTTAGAGTTGGGTCACGAAATTTAACAGAGATGATCTACACATGAAAATAAGAGATCTGTGAATTTTTGGTAATTTTTGGATAAAAGATGAATATTTGGTGAATTTAATGCTCGGTTTTGGCCAAAAATGGTGAAAAATAGCTAAACTTGATGAAAAATTCTGAAAAATTTGGGATAAGCTTTTTATAACATATAAAAGTCACACACAAAATTTGAGCTCAGTTGGAAAAGGCAAAAGGGGCTTTTCGGTAAAATGAGTTCTAGAGCTTTCTAGCTCGGTTTTTGTGAAAATGGCTTGAAAAATGAGTTTTGGGTTCTGGAAATATTCCAGGGAGTTATGAGGATGGCAGGGATCATCCCAGAAAAATTTGGGATTTTTCTAAAGTCTTTTGGTATTTTTGACATATTTAGTGTTTTAATAAGGTTTAAAAATAGATAAATAAATGTAAATATAAGAAAATAAATCTGGAAAATTTTTATAAAATTTCTTACTGTCAAAATAAGTTTTGTGCAAAATTTCAAGACCCGAGACTAAACGGGTAATTATTTGTGCTAAAAAGAACATAAAAACAAATTTTTAAAGCTTAAAACGTGTAAACCGGCAAAACTCGCATAAGCGAGCTGACTGGCATATGAAAACCCTAAAAATAGACCATTTTCATAATACTAAGTAAATTAAATAAAAGTAAATCATCCGAAAATAATTCGGATGATTTGGGTAATTTTAACCGATTTTACTGTTTCCGGCACCTAAATGACGGAAACGGGCCCTGCGGCCAAACGGGGTGTCCAAACCGAGCTCTAATTTCATCACTTTAACTAAAATATCAGTCAAACACCATTTATGGGTCGGGTGTGGTCAAACTCATTTTTGAAACTTAAAAAAAAAAACGGATAACCGTGCTAGGCATGCGAATCGAAGAAAACATAAAAATGATAATTTTGACTGTCAAACTCTAAGCAATGTCACAATCTGAGTCCTTAGAAGTGTCACGGGGTCAACATTGTCCCCGGATCGAGTACAGTACTGGGTTAACAATGTCCCCAGACGTACCGATTGACATAGATTTAATTTACGGGAATTATATAGTAACGACTAGATATTATATTACAGATCCAGGCACGTAGCTGTTCATTGTATTACCCACCGACTCACAAAAAGGTGAGTTTTCATGAGCCCTTTTACTGAACTGTTTTAAACATTTTCCCGGGGCGGAAAACATGTCTTTGTTAAAATATTTAAGTACATACCGATCGTATGGAAACACTTGCATATTTATATATATATGGTTGGATGCATAGATTTAATAAATTGTTTACCGTGTGGAATTGTTTTGGGTAACATAGTTCCCAGAGGTTATTATTGTTCTGGGGTAACATAGTTCCCAGGGGTTATTATTGTTCTGGGGTAACATAGTTCCCAGGGGTTATTATTGTTCTGGGGTAACGTAGTTCCCAGAGGTTATTATTGTTCTGGGGTAACATAGTTCCCAGGGGTTATTATTGTTCTGGGGTAACGTAGTTCCCAGAGGTTATTATTGTTCTGGGGTAACATAGTTCCCAGAGGTTATTATTGTTCTGGGGTAACGTAGTTCCCAGAGGTTATTATTGTTCTGGGGTAACTTAGTTCCCAGAAGATTAATGGAAATGTTATGGGGTAACATAGTTCCCAGCATAATTACATTGCTAATAAATGGTTATTAAAATGATCTGTCAGTGTTTATTTAAATTAGTGAAACTCACCAACTATTCGTAGTTGACCCGTTTTCTTTACATGTTTTCTAGGTATGCCCGAGTTGGAATGATTGATATGTGCTTAACTATCTGTGCTACCTGTTGGAAGCTTGCTGCTCTATATTTTGTAATGAATATATTAATGTCTTATCGGTAAAATATGTGTGTAACACCTAGACAGTAACGAAACTCGCAACAATGTAATATGTTATAAATTAATGTAGTGGTATTTTCTTTATAAGCAATGCTGTTGATATCAGATGTGTCTGTTGCATCCCGTTTACGTTTCCGCTGCGGTTACGGGGTGTTACAATACCACTGTTCACAGTTAGTTGATATATTTTCAAGTTTAACCCTTGGAGTTTGAGAGTAGTGTTATTTAGCAACATGGCTGGTATGTATGCATTAGCTTCCCAAAATATGCTTATGCAGCAAATGTTACAACTGGACACCGAGATCGGATCTCATTCGAAGTGTCCTTGTTTAATGAAATTTAGCGACTTTGCTAAATGGGAACCTCGTTTCCGTGCTCATCTAGGGTTGGTTCACCCTGATTGTTTGTATTGCTTGGATGAGGTATATACCGTTCCAATGATTGGAGATGAGACTATCGGATTTACACCTAAGGCCATCTCTTAATACTCTCAAGAATAAAAGAAAGCGTTAGAGATAGAAACAAAAGCATATTCTACTCTTACAATGGCTTTACCCGAAAACATCTTTCACCAAGTTGGTAGCATAAAGATTTGTGCTTCATTATTCCAACACATTCGTATGAGGAGTATGGGTAACACCGCTGAAAGCAAGAAGGTTATACTCAAGTTTCAATTCAGAAACTTTAACCTACTTAAGGGTGAAACTGTCGAAGAGATGACAACAAGGTTTAATCATCTAATAGCTGAAATGGACAAGATGAAGTTGGAAACTTCTGAAATTGATAAGACTGACACCATTAAAAGTGCTTTATCGAGTTCCTACTCGACTTTCTTAATGGTTCTGAAAGAGATTAGTTACTTCAACAATGAAGATTTGACAGCATCTGAATTCATGCAAAAGATCGAAGCACAAGAATACGATCTTAAATGTCAGAATTCTTTTAAGGATCATCAAGATCCTGCCTTTTATGGTGGAAGTATGCCGTTGAGTTCAACCATTTCTCCTATCACCGCATTTTTTACACAAAATGCAAGTGATAACGCTACAACTATATATAGTGATCCACCTGCTTGTTTCTACACTGCTGGAAATTCTGGGTCATCTGGTGCTTCTGGTTCATCTGGAGGGTCTGAAAATTCATCACCTGGAAATCAATTCTCATCACAACCAAATGTGAGCATGAGGGAGGCCGAACAAAATTTTTCTTTCTTGTCTGCCTTCATGACTTCATACGAGAATCTGGTTAGTAGTAAGATTGCAACGAGTGATTTGACTGATGAAGACTATGATCAAACTGATACCGATGATTTGGAACTTATGGACTTGAAGTGGAATATGGCTATGATTGTCAGGAAAGTGAAAAAGTTTATGCAAAGAACCGGCAAAGATCTTCCATCATTAAACAAAAAGTTGGGTTTTGATAAATTAAAGGTTAAATGCTATAATTGTCAAGAGTATGGGCATTTTGCTAAAGAATGTGATAAGGCAAAGAAGGAGTACACTGGTCCCAGAATGCAAGATCATAATTCTTCTGGAAAAAGTGGAAATGATGCGGGAAAGTCTTCTATACCTAAATCATCTTCTTGCGGGTCACAAGCTATGTTGTCCAACATGGATGGAACTGACTGATTACAAAGACTGTTGTGTAATAATAATCTAGCTAATCTGGCTATGTTCGAGTCAAAAGAACTTTTAAAGATGCAAGTGGGAGTGAGCTATCGTCAGACAATGAAACTGAGTCTGATTCTGACGACTCGTGTGTAAAGCTTCAACCTACTTTTGCATGCATGGCCAAAATCAATGAGGTTAATTCTTCTGTTTCTAGTATTGAATGTGAGAAAAACAAGCCTAAATTAGATTCCTTGAAAAATCACAATGACTGTTTAGTGAAAGAAATTGCTTCACTTAAAGATACTTATCGTTAATCTTTTGAATCTCAAATGAGATCTCGAGAGAAGATTGAAGCCTTGTCGACAAGTAATCATGATCTCAAGGCCGAGTTATCTGTTAAAATGACGATCAACGATCAAGAGTTTCAAGAAATTTTGAAATATAGATCAAAGATAACTGAACTTGAGAATGAGGTTTCCGAGTTAAAGAACAAGTTGGCAAATTTTAGAAACTCTTCCTTTTTGTTAAACGAAATAATAGAAGTATCTGGTAAGCAAAAAGATTCAAAGAAAGGTATAGGTTTTGTTGAAATTTGTAAGGCCCCGATACCGGTAACCCTACTTTCGTGTTGGATTTACTCATAAACACAGTTCTAAATATCAGAGTTAATTAAAACATTTATGCGGAATATAAAACTTTCATTAAACATTACATAATTCATAACTTGTCTCAAAACATTCATTGTCTTTCACATTAAAGCATTAAAGTTAACACATCACAATCTTCAGATGCCAGATTCTTGTTCAGTGCCATGTGTCTCCTCAAGCGAGCTGCCTCATCCTACTCACCTGCGTGCGTACTAAAAGTCAGCTACGCTGAGTGAGTTCTAGATAATCACGTAATCATACCATTTACATAACGTTATATTCATACTTTCATATTTTCATACTTCCTTACTTTCTTACTTTCATTCATACTTTCATACTTTCTTACTTTCTTACTTTCATATCTTACGTTATAAAGAGCACTACGCCCTACATTCCTCGAGTATTGTTAGGGCTCGGTACCCTCCTTCCTCGAGTATTATTAGGGCTCGGTACCCTCCTTCCTCGAGTATTATTAGGGCTCGGTACCCTCCTTCCTCGAGTATTATTAGGGCTCGGTACCCTCCTTCCTCGAGTATTATTAGGGCTCGGTACCCTTTTCATAACCATACAACCATACATTATCATTTCTTTCTTTTATTATCCTTATCACATTCATACACATAAGCATACATATCATACTTACCTTAACTTAGCATTACAACCTGACAGTACGTGCAATATCCGAAGATCGTTCACGTACCATCAAGCAATCATTCACACATATCACATCATTCACATAAGGCATACACTTATCTCTTAGGATAAGCGTATTAACAAACATATTGAGTATGCACACAGCCCCGAAAACATGACACATAAATGGGGCTAGAAACTCACCTGGATCCTGTTACGCTCGCCGCTGATCGTAATTCCTTTCTTTAACTGGGCTCGGCTAACTGTATAATATTTACACATATCAATTAACTACTGCTACTCGTTTGTATTTCTATCTATATATGACCCACAACGAACGGGGGTCCGGGGGGCAGCGCCCCTGGCAGCGGGGTTCTAGGGGCGGCAGCCCCTAGCGGGGTCCAAGGGGCAGAGCCCCTGGCTGGGGTTAAGCTGCCAGGTCAGCTTGGAAAAATTTTATTTTCGATAACTGCCTTAACACATTTTCCATTAGGTTTTTAATTTATTTTATAAACGAACTTCGCTTCAGGCGAAGTTAAACCTTAGGCGAACTTGGAAACAGCTTGGTTCTGGCTTGATTCGATCGAATAGGAACACGTTCGATCGAATAGGCACACGTTCGATCGAATAGACACACGTTCGATCGAATAGACACACGTTCGATCGAATAGACACACGTTCGATCGAATAGACACACGTTCGATCGAATAGACACGCGTTCGATCGAATAGGCACACGTTCGATCGAATACAAAACTCATTCGATCGAATGAGTTGGAGACCATTCGGTTGCTTCCCTATTCGATCGACTGGACTTGTTCGATCTACACATTCGATCGAATGGACTGATTCGATCGACTGGTTCGATCGAATGAGTCTGATTCGACTCCTTCAAGCTGGCGACGGAGAAACTCACGGGTTTTCCAGATTTTCCAGATTTTTGACCCAAAAACGAAGTTTTTGACATGGAAATGTTCGGGATTGAAAGGGCTATCGATTCCTAGTACTTTTAAACACAAAAGCTTGCATTTTGACACCAAAACAAGGCGGTTTTTGACCCGAAAACTCAAGTTACGTTTTTGCTCGATTTGAGGCCGAAATGGTTATGAAAACGGATGATTTTCGAGAGGGACTTACCAAAAACGACTAGGAACAAGATTGTGAACTCGGATCGGCGATTTGAGAACTTTCTCTCTCTAGTTTCTCTCTCTAGAATTGAGAGTGTTTGGGTGGGTGTAAGTGAAGGAAGATGGTGAAAATGGTGGATGTGTCAAGAAATTTCGTTTATATACTACGGGTTTGGTTAGGCTCGGGTTGGCTTCCTACGGGTCGAGACAGGCCGAGTTCATAAAATAACTAAGCCCAAGACCCGTTCCTTACTCGACATTAAATAACTAAAACGTGAAATTACTAAACATAACTTTCTTTTATTTATCAATATAAAAATTTTAGGATGTTACAGGTCTTCCTCCCTTAAAGAGGTTTCGTCCCCGAAACCTAACTATTACATAAACAAACTAGGGTAAAACTTGCGCATCTCATCCTCGACTTCCCAAGTAGCATCCGATCCCTTGCGGTGTTTCCATATCACTTTGACCAAGGGTATAATCTTGTGACGAAGCTGCTTCTCCTTGCGATCAACGATCTTTATCGGTTGCTCGATGTAGTTCAATTGCTCATCAACCTCGATGTCCATTAAGGGCACGTGAGACGTGTCATCAGCTAGACACTTCCTCAGATGAGAAACATGGAAGGTTGAATGAATTCCTTCTAACTCATCGGGTAAATCCAGTTTGTAAGCTACTTTACCCACACGCTTTACAATCTTGAACGGTCCGATGTACCTCGGACTCAACTTTCCTCTTTTCCTAAAACGGATAATCCCCTTCCAAGGCGAGACCTTAAGCATCACATAGTCGCCAACGTTAAACTCAATTGGTCGTCGCCGCTTATCTGCATAAGACTTTTGTCTGTCTTGAGCGGCTTTCATTCTTGCTTTGATCTGATCGAACTTTGAAGACGTTTCCTGAACCACTTCTATACTTCCCATTTCCTTCTGACCAATCTCACCCCAACACACCGGGGTTCTACATCGTCTACCGTACAGCATCTCAAACGGTGGCATACCAATACTCGAATGGTAACTGTTGTTATAGGAGAACTCTGCCAGATGCAGATGATCATCCCAACTTCCACCAAAGTCTAAAACGCAAGCACGTAGCATATCCTCAAGGGTTTGGATCGTCCTTTCAGACTGTCCATCGGTTTGAGGATGATACGCCGTACTGATGTTCAACCTCGTCCCCATAGCTTCATGAAATTTCTTCCAGAACCTCGAAGTAAACCGTGTATCCCTATCAGACATGATCGATAACGGTACTCCATGCTTGGTTACAATTTCTTTAATGAACAAGCTTGCTAACGTTTCTGACGAGATGGCCTCTCGTATGGGCAGAAAGTGAGCACTCTTGGTCAAACGGTCCACAATCACCCAGATGGTATCATGTTGCTTAGCTGTACGAGGTAGCTTAGTTACGAAATCCATGGTGATGTGTTCCCATTTCCACTCAGGTATCTCTAGCGGTTGCATCTTCCCATAAGGCTTTTGGTGTTCGGCTTTGACTTGTAAGCAAGTTAAGCACTTACCAACATAATCCACTACATCGTTCTTCATTCCTGGCCACCAGTAATCTCTTTTCAGGTCTTGGTACATCTTTGTAGTTCCTGGATGGATTGAGTACCTTGACTTATGAGCTTCATCTAAGATTCGACTTCTAAGATCACCATGGCGTGGGATCCACATACGGTCGAACCTTGTCTTAACTCCATGAGTGTTTTCCATCAACTCATCTTGCTGACCATAAATCCTTTCTTTCTTTACTAACCCTTCGTCTACTAACACTTCTGACTGCACTTTGATGATTTCTTCAAAAAGACTTGAGTTCATGATCAACTTGTATGACTTCACTGTTGCAAGGACTTCCTCATTCTTACGGCTTAACGCATCAGCGACCACGTTAGCTTTACCGGGGTAATACTTAATCTCACAGTCGTAATCCTTTATCAATTCTAACCATCTTCTCTGCCTCATGTTCAATTCTTTCTGCTCGAAGAAGTACTTTAAACTCTTATGATCGGTATAGATAGTACACTTAGTACCGTACAGATAATGCCTCCATATCTTAAGAGCATGCACTACAGCTGCTAACTCCAGATCATGCGTCGGATAAGTACTTTCATGGACCTTCAACTGTCTAGACGCGTAAGCTATCACCTTCCCTCGTTGCATCAACACGCAACCTAACCCTTGATGCGAGGCATCAGCGCAAACAACAAAATCCTCGTCACCATCGGGTAAAGTAAGGATTGGAGCTTGCGTGAGTCTCTTCTTCAATTCTTCAAAGGCTTCTTCTTGAAATTTCCCCCAGCTGAATACTATTGACTTTCGGGTCATACCGGTCAGCGGTGCGGCTATCTTGGAGAAACCTTCGATGAATCTCCTATAGTAGCCAGCTAACCCTAGGAAGCTTCGTATATCGGTCGGATTTTGCGGAGTCTTCCAATTCGTTATTGCTTCAATCTTAGCTGGGTCCACGGTAATCCCCTCCGGATTAACCACATGACCTAAAAATTGCACTTCTCTTAACCAGAACGCGCACTTCGAAAACTTGGCGTACAACCTCTCTTTCTTCAGTGTCTCCAATACCTCTCTCAGATGCTCAGCATGGTCAGACTCATTCTTTGAATAAATCAGTATATCGTCAATGAATACGATAACCGACTTATCCAACATCGGCCGACACACCCTATTCATCATGTCCATAAATGCTGCAGGAGCATTGGTTAGACCGAATGACATTACGAGGAACTCGTAGTGTCCATACCGCGTTCGGAACGCTGTCTTAGGGATGTCTGCCTCCTTCACCTTTAGCTGATGGTAGCCTGATCTGAGATCTATTCGTGAGAACCAACTTGAACCTTGCAGTTGGTCAAACAGATCATCAATCCTTGGCAAAGGATATCTATTCTTTACCGTAAGCTTATTCAACTCACGATAGTCTATGCACATTCTCATACTTCCATCCTTCTTTTTCACGAACAATACTGGCGCGCCCCACGGGGAAACACTCGGTCTGATAAAACCCTTGTCGAGGAGTTCTTGCAGTTGGGACATCAATTCCTTCATCTCGGACGGTGCTAGACGGTAAGGCGCTTTCGCGACGGGCTGGGCTCCTGGTACTAGATCTATCTGAAATTCTATCTCTCGCTCAGGTGGCAACCCCGGAAGATCCTCAGGGAATACTTCTGGGTAGTCGCGCACAATAGGAACATTCTTCATTTCTTTCGTCTCGGCCGTAGCGTTGACAACATACGCCAGGTAAGCACCACACCCTCGCCTTAGCAAACCCTCAGCCTTTATCATCGAAATGACATTAAGCCCAGAACTTTCCTTATCACCATAAACCGTTACCGCGCTACCATCCGATGACTTTAACCTTATAGTCCTACTCCTACATACTATCTGAGCCTCAAACTCAGACAACCAATCCATACCCAAAACCACATCGAACCCTCCCAAGGTCATAACGTACAAGGTGATCGGGAACTCATGTCCTTCCAATTCTATCTTACAGTTCTTAATCATCTTCGTTATTTTAACCGAAGTGTCACTAGCGGTCTCTACTACAAAAGTTTCGGACACTCGGCAGTCTTTCATTTTAGCGAGTTTACTAAATGTCGTAGCTACAAAACTTCTATTCGCACCAGAATCAAATAATACTAAAGCAGAAATGCCGTTTACTAGGAACGTACCCGTCACAACATCAGGAATCTGCTTGGCTTGTTCTTGGGTCAGCATGTAGGCTCTAGTTCTTGGCTTAGCTTGATCGGCATCCTTCTTTCTACTACCTCCCGCTTCGCTTTCGGTACACTCCCTAGCAAAATGACCCGTCTTACCACACTTGTAGCATGCAGGCTTAGAACTGCACTCATGAGCATAATGACCTGCCTTCCCACACTTGTAGCAAACATTCGACCCAAACTTACATTCTCCGGCATGTATCTTTCCACACTTATGACATGTATCCGAACCCTTTCCCCACCTACACTCACCACTGTGCGCCTTGCCACAAGTCTTGCACGACCTGTTCTCCCAAACTCTCGGCTGTTTGTTCTTAGGGTTCCACATCTGGGTACCGGGTCGTTTAGCAGGAGCGACCCATTTCTTCTCTTTCTTCTCATCTCCCACCACCACATCATCCGCAACCAAGTCTGCATAAACCATTTCTGCGAGTTCGACCGCAGAATCGAAAGTAGTAGGTTTACTTGTTCTGACTAACATGCGAACTCTCTGCGGTAATCCCCTCACATAACACTTGATCCTTTTTGCCTCAGTGTTGACCATATCGGGCACCAATCTAGACATTCGATTGAACTCGGTGGTGTACTCACGATGTGTCATTGCCCCAGCTTTCAAGTTTAAGAATTTCATTTCCGCCCTTTCAACCTCGGCGTCTGCACAGAACTTCATCATCACTAACTCCTTCAGATCATCCCACCTCATCTCTTTGATCTCTTCGCGGGTCTTCCTCTGCTCCACACTCTCCCACCAATACATAGCCTCGTCTACGAATGACTGAGTAGCATACCCCACAGCTTGGTCGGGGCGGCATTCGCTAATGCGGATAACCTTGTCCATAGCGGTTATCCATTGGAGAGTAGCGATTGCGTCACCCAACCCGGTCAGCTTTGGCGGGTCGCATCCTTTGAAGGACTTATAGCTGCACCCACCTTGTCCTCTTCTCCTATCATCGACTTTCACAGACTTATCCCCACTCGAGGCCCCTCTTTCACCTTCCCCATCCTTCCTACCATCACCACCCGCCCCTTCAGCGGTTCGTTCACGGCTTCCAGCAGATCCTTCGGGATTCAGGTTCTTCACAGCAGCAACCACAGCCTGAACAATGGCTGCTTGAACTGCAGGGCTAAGTTGAACTTCTTCGTTGTTGTTTTGGTCTCCTCCAGCTGCGCTTCCTTCATCTTCGGTGTGGGAAGCTTCTTCTACCGAGGGTTGCCGGACAAGACGAGGCCTGCCACGACGTCCAGCGCGACCCCCAGTTCCAACAAATTCTCCAGCTCCCGCCATTAGTATTCTACAAGGGAAAACACAAACATCATCACTCAAAGAACTATTTAGTACAAGGATAGTAAGGCTAACAGGTAATAACAGTGGCCAGTTGTGATTAGCTGATCACGTTACTTTCCGTGTCCTATACACTTCCCTTTATGAGTCCATTTGTGCTGGTTCTACTTAAGCAGTTTGTCAAATTAAACCATCAATTATTCCTGTCCCTACCGTTCACATATCTTTCCTTTCTCATTAACAAATATCTTTTAATCCTACACCATACCTTTACTGATCTTGCTTGGGCAACACATGGCATTCTTGAACTGGCATCTTCTTTCTTTTCTTACTTAAATCCCATTCTCTGTTCGAGTCTAAGCATGTAGGATGCTTAAATCTCTCGAACTTTGCTCTGATACCAACTTGTAAGGCCCCGATACCGGTAACCCTACTTTCGTGTTGGATTTACTCATAAACACAGTTCTAAATATCAGAGTTAATTAAAACATTTATGCGGAATATAAAACTTTCATTAAACATTACATAATTCATAACTTGTCTCAAAACATTCATTGTCTTTTCACATTAAAGCATTAAAGTTAACACATCACAATCTTCAAATGCCAGATTCTTGTTCAGTGCCATGTGTCTCCTCAAGCGAGCTGCCTCATCCTACTCACCTGCGTGCATACTAAAAGTCAGCTACGCTGAGTGAGTTCTAGATAATCACGTAATCATACCATTTACATAACGTTATATTCATACTTTCATATTTTCATACTTCCTTACTTTCTTACTTTCATTCATACTTTCATACTTTCTTACTTTCTTACTTTCATATCTTACGTTATAAAGAGCACTACGCCCTACATTCCTCGAGTATTGTTAGGGCTCGGTACCCTCCTTCCTCGAGTATTATTAGGGCTCGGTACCCTCCTTCCTCGAGTATTATTAGGGCTCGGTACCCTCCTTCCTCGAGTATTATTAGGGCTCGGTACCCTCCTTCCTCGAGTATTATTAGGGCTCGGTACCCTTTTCATAACCATACAACCATACATTATCATTTCTTTCTTTTATTATCCTTATCACATTCATACACATAAGCATACATATCGTACTTACCTTAACTTAGCATTACAACCTGACAGTACGTGCAATATCCGAAGATCGTTCACGTACCATCAAGCAATCATTCACACATATCACATCATTCACATAAGGCATACACTTATCTCTTAGGATAAGCGTATTAACAAACATATTGAGTATGCACACAGCCCCGAAAACATGACACATAAATGGGGCTAGAAACTCACCTGGATCCTGTTACGCTCGCCGCTGATCGTAATTCCTTTCTTTAACTGGGCTCGGCTAACTGTATAATATTTACACATATCAATTAACTACTGCTACTCGTTTGTATTTCTATCTATATATGACCCACAACGAACGGGGGTCCGGGGGCAGCGCCCCTGGCAGCGGGGTTCTAGGGGCGGCAGCCCCTAGCGGGGTCCAAGGGGCAGAGCCCCTGGCTGGGGTTAAGCTGCCAGGTCAGCTTGGAAAAATTTATTTTCGATAACTGCCTTAACACATTTTCCATTAGGTTTTTAATTTATTTTATAAACGAACTTCGCTTCAGGCGAAGTTAAACCTTAGGCGAACTTGGAAACAGCTTGGTTCTGGCTTGATTCGATCGAATAGGAACACGTTCGATCGAATAGGCACACGTTCGATCGAATAGACACACGTTCGATCGAATAGACACACGTTCGATCGAATAGACACACGTTCGATCGAATAGATACGCGTTTCGATCGAATAGGCACACGTTCGATCGAATACAAAACTCATTCGATCGAATGAGTTGGAGACCATTCGGTTGCTTCCCTATTCGATCGACTGGACTTGTTCGATCTACCCATTCGATCGAATGGACTCCATTCGATCGACTGGTTCGATCGAATGAGTCTGATTCGACTCCTTCAAGCTGGCGACGGAGAAACTCACGGGTTTTCCAGATTTTCCAGATTTTTGACCCAAAAACGAAGTTTTTGACATGGAAATGTTCGGGATTGAAAGGGCTATCGATTCCTAGTACTTTTAAACACAAAAGCTTGCATTTTGACACCAAAACTAGGCGGTTTTTGACCCGAAAACTCAAGTTACGTTTTTGCTCGATTTGAGGCCGAAATGGTTATGAAAACGGATGATTTTCGAGAGGGACTTACCAAAAACGACTAGGAACAAGATTGTGAACTCGGATCGGCGATTTGAGAACTTTCTCTCTCTAGTTTCTCTCTCTAGAATTGAGAGTGTTTGGGTGGGTGTAAGTGAAGGAAGATGGTGAAAATGGTGGATGTGTCAAGAAATTTCGTTTATATACTACGGGTTTGGTTAGGCTCGGGTTGGCTTCCTACGGGTCGAGACAGGCCGAGTTCATAAAATAACTAAGCCCAAGACCCGTTCCTTACTCGACATTAAATAACTAAAACGTGAAATTACTAAACATAACTTTCTTTTATTTATCAATATAAAAATTTTAGGATGTTACAAGCCTCTTGGGCTGCCATTGAAGCGGCGATGTACTCAGATTCTGTAGTGGATAACGCGACAACATCCTGCTTCGAACTCTTCCAAGAGACAGCGCCTCCATTCAAAATGAAGACATATCCCGACTGTGACCGAGAATCATCTCGGTCAGTTTGAAAACTCGCATCCACGTAACCCTTTACGACGAGTTCCTCCTCACCAGACCCATATATTAAAAACATATCCTTAGTCCTTCTAAGGTATTTTAATATATTCTTGACAGCCATCCAATGACTGTCACCTGGGTTGTGCTGGTATCTACTCGTTATGCTTAAAGCATACGAGACGTCCGGTCTGGTGCACATCATTGCATACATAATAGATCCTATTGCCGAAGCATAAGGAACATGCTTCATCCTATCCTGCTCTTCCTTAGAGCTAGGACTTTGGGATGAGCTCAACACGGTTCCTCTAGGAATAGGTACCAAACCTTTCTTAGAGTTTTCCATCCTGAACCTTTTCAGGATTTTATCAATGTACGCACTTTGATTGAGTCCGATCAATTTCCTTTGTCTATCCCTATAGACCTTTATTCCCAAGATATATGTCGCTTCTCCAAGATCCTTAATTGAGAAACGACTACTTAACCACGCTTTAACGTTTTCCATACTTGGTATATCATTTCCAAATAAAAGTATATCATCGACATACAAAATAAGGAAAATGATTATACTCCCACTAGCCCATTTATACACACACGCCTCATCACCGTTTTGGACGAAACCAAACGCTTTGATTTCTTCATTAAAACGATGATTCCACATCCGTGATGCTTGTTTCAACCCGTAGATTGATTTCTTTAACTTACAAACTTTATCAGGATTAGATGGATCGACAAAACCTTCAGGCTGAACCATATGGACATCTTCCTCAAGATATCCATTTAGAAAAGCGGTCTTGACATCCATTTGCCATATCTCATAATCAAAATGAGCTGCAATGGCAAATAATATCCTGATCGACTTAAGCATCGCGACCGGCGAGAAGGTTTCATCATAATCAATCCCTTGAGTTTGCGTGAAACCTTTTGCTACAAGTCGTGCTTTGTAAGTATCTAAATTTCCATGCATATCGGTTTTCCTTTTGAAGACCCACTTACATCCAACCAGTTTGGAGTTAAGTGGACGATCAACCAATTCCCAAACTTGGTTATCGTGCATGGATTGCATCTCGGCGCTCATGGCTTCAAGCCACTTGTCACAATCAGGTTGTGACATAGCATCTTTGTAGGAGATCGGTTCATCCGAATCGACCAAGTAACAATCATCCACAAGAAATCCATATTTCTTGGGAGGTCGACTAATCCTATTAGATCTGCGAACAACGTGTGTATGATCAACCATTTGATCATCTTCAACATCCTCGTGTTGAAAGCTAGTATCGACCAACTGTGTATCATCAAGTGATTCTTGAACCTCTTCAAGTTCCACTTTCTTTTCACTAGGTCCTTCCATAAGGAACCTAGTTTCTAAGAAGTATCCTTTGCGTGAAACAAACACTTTTTGTTCACTAGGATCATAGAATATATATCCTATATCATCCTTTGGGTATCCTATGAAGATACACCTGATGGATCGAGCCTCAAGCTTATTTGGGGTGTCACGTTTAACATAAACTATGCATCCCCATACCCTTAAATATGAAAAGGATGGAACCTTTCCATGCCACACTTCATAGGGTATTCGATCCACCTTTTTGGTCGGGGCCATATTCAAAATACGAGCCGCTGTAAGTAGCGCATATCCCCAAAATGACGGCGGTAGTGAGCTTCGTGCCATCATTGATCGAACCATGTCCAACAGTGTTCGATTCCTCCTCTCGGATACTCCGTTATGTTGAGGAGTTCCAGGAGGAGTGAGCTGTGAAATAATTCCACAATCTCTAAGATGACTTTGAAAAGCATCACTTAGGTACTCGCCTCCTCTATCGGAGCGGAGTACCTTGATTGTTCGGTCGAGCTGATTTTGTACTTCATTTTGAAATTCCTTGAATATTTCAAAGGCTTCATGTTTGTGTTTCATTAGATACACATACCCATATCGACTAAAATCGTCGGTAAAGGTAATGAAGTACCTTTCACTATTCCTACTAGCTGGCTTGAAAGGTCCGCATACATCCGTATGTATGATACCTAACAAATCCTTAGCCCTTTCATTTGTACCTTTGAAAGGCTCTTTGGTCATCTTGCCTTGAATACAAGATTCACACTCATCAAACGAACCTAACTCGTTTGTTTTCAAAAGACCTTTCTTTTGGAGAGTATTTATACGATTCTTGTTTATGTGTCCAAGGCGACAATGCCAAATGTAGGAATCACTCAAATCCTTTTTGAGTCTTTTAGTAGAAGTTTGATATAATGAGCTATTTGAGGTATTATCATGAACCAATTCATAAATACCGTTGTTTGGTACAGCTTTAAAATAAAAGATACCATTAGATGAGACATGCATTTCTGATCTTACAAATTTAAAGTCAAAGTTACATTGTCTAAGAAGGTGCACAGAAATAATGTTCCTAGTCAAACTAGGAGCATACAAAACATTTTTCAAAACAACTTCCAAACCACTTGGAAGCGATAAAGTGAAGTCTCCTCTAGCGACCACGTGCACCCTTGCACCGTTGCCCATGAAAAGATTCACTTCGCCCTTCTTTAAGTCTTCATTCCTTTTGAACCCCTGCAACCAATTGCAAATATGAGTTCCACATCCGGTATCCAATACCCATGTGTTAGAAGAAATAAGATTTAGCTCAACATTAATCATAAAGACATTACCCGAGGTATGCGCCACATTCCTCTTGTCTTTTAGCTCTTTTAGGTAGACCGGACAATTGCGTTTCCAGTGTCCGGTCTCCCCACAACCAAAACAAGGATCATCCTTATGACCCTTCGGTTCCATAACCTTTTGTTTCTTTGCCATAACCGGTGATTTGCCCTTACCCTTAAGATGCAGAGGTGGACCCTTTCTTTTTGCTACCTTAGCCTTAGGATTGGGTTGAGATCGATTCTTGGATCTGCCTTCATTGATCGCAAACATGGGTAAAACCCTTTTACCCATGCTCGCCTCGGCTGTCTTAAGCATTGAGTGAAGTTCTCCAATGGTTTTGTCCCAGCCGTTCATGTTATAATTTAACACGAAAGTGTCGAACCTTTTCGACAAAGAGTTAAGGATCAAATCCGTTGCTAACTCTTTTGAGATGGGACAATTGAGCTTGGCGAGGCGATCAATGTAACTTTTCATCTTAAGTACATAAGTTGAAACTGGTTGATTATCATCCATTCTACATGCATGCAAGGCTCGAACCGTTTCGAACCTTTCAACTCTTGATTGCTTAAGGAACATTTCCTTAAGTTGAGTAATCATGTCGTACGCATTATGGTTTTCGAAATCCTTTTGGATTTCGGGAACCATAGTCGCCAACATGAGGCATGACACTTGAATGGAATCTTCCGTGAGTTTGACCCAATTCATATATTCGACCTCACTTCCCTCTTCCGGTTCTTCGGGGATAGGTGTTTCCAAAACATGATATAATTTTTCTTGTTTTAGAACAATCCTTAAATTTCGGAACCAATCCGAAAAGTTATTGTGGTTAAGACGGTCTTTAGCGAGAATAGATCGGAGAGATACGTTTTGGACGTTAGGGATTATGTTGTCGTCGACGTGTGCGGCCATCTGCAGAATTTTAATTAAGTTCATTTTAGTGTTTTACCTTTTTAATTATTAATACCCTTTTATATATATACCAAATATAATTAATAATTAAAATCTAGAATCCAACGATAAACCCGACTCCGGTTAGGTGACCTTTTTCCCATTGTCGATTTATCAAGGTAGTTATTCATAACAATTGCAAACCCTTTTGCAACTTCTAGAGTTTATGGGACCGGTTCGAAATCATATTTCGTGTCGGCATGTTTATCCCATCAACACCTATTAGACCCCATGTTTGGGTGACCCTCTTCACATGGTTCTAATTTAAGTCGTCCTACTTGTATCAACTTGTAATATTAACATACAAACGGTTAGGTGACCTTTTTCCCATTTATATGCCAATATTACCTTAACATATTAATTTACTCTTACGCGGTTAGGTGACCTTTTTCCCACTAAGAGCTTACTAATATGTTAAGCGTTATACAAAAGGATGGTGTTTAACTTATTATCCTTAATTTTAAAAGGGATTTTTAGTTTTAATAATTCTAGTTGTAAAACTTTAAATCATGTTCTAACATGCATTTAGTAACATGATATTTTGAAACCATTTTCAAAATTCTAATTTATAATAAAGCCATTTTATTATGGGCGTGAGACGGCTAGTTAATAAATCCATTTTATTAAACTATGTGTCACGTAATTACCGATAATTATTAGAACCCGTTTTATGCTTTGTTAATTAATTCTATGTGACGAAGTTGATATCCTAATATCTAACAACCACACAATCAAACAATCAATCAATTAACAAGCATACACAATTATACTAGACACGAGCCACTAAATTAGACCACACTTGTTAGCCGAAACAAGTGTGTGTCTTAGGTCCAATCCTAAGGGACACATGACACATGGATGTTGTAGCTCCCACTCGATCCCGCATCCAAATGCTTCGAGCATCTTCTTCAACCCCGTTGTGATCCACTGGGCTTGAACTTGGGCCTTAGCTTCCATAAGCTTCCATTTGGGCTCAATTGGTGGGCTTAGGTCCTTTTGGGCTTGAATCCCTTAATGGGCTTGTGAGACCCATTATTACCATACCCGGCCCAATTAGGCCCAAACTTCCAATTTTGCAATCTTCTTTATTTTACAAAACAAATGTCCTAATACATTTTTCTATAAAATAAAGATATTACAAATAACCTATTTATTACATACCCATATGAATAAATAATTACAAAATTACAAAATTGCCCCTAATTAATTATTACAAACCGAAACTTGAATAATTAACTACAATCACAACATCAACCACAAACAAACATCCACTTGGTCTACGGCTCGGTCTAGTATTAACAAACATAACCCGTTATGTCTTAGGAACCCGTTCCAAAACCCCTTGGCTTTATCGGGCCTAGCCCAACCCAATTTGGGCTTGACCCAATAATGTGATTATGGGCTTCGGCCCACATGTGCAAAACACATGGGCTTCGGCCCAATTAAAAAAACTCACGGGCTTCGGCCTATTTAACCAAAAATGGGCTTCGGCCCATATAGCTTTTCCCTTTTATTTCCGGTTAGCCCAATAACCATATCCAAGTGGGCTTCGGCCCAAAATCACCCGATTTGGGCTTCGGCCCATTTACTCGGTTTTAATTTTTTTTTTTTTTTTTTTTTGAACAAAGCCAAAAACAATAACAAGATTAAATACAAAAAAAATCATGCATGTTAATTTTTGTATAAAATCTTTCAAGGGGAAAAAAATATAAAACCGAGAACCCGAAGCTTAGTTTCCCGTATCCCGGCTCTTGATGCCATTTGTTGGGTTTCTATGAAATTAACAAGCTTAGTTAACCATTTAACTAGTCACAATTAAGGCGGAAGCGTGATATTTACAAACTAAACATATGTATCCATGTGTTTATATATGTATATGTTCATGAATAACCTAGTTTATTCATGTTATAAGATTACCAATAATCTATTTACTAGAAACCCGAAGCAAGGATCAAATGATACGGAAAAGCTAAACTATCAAGCTTGTAAACACTTACATTCTTAACCCTTTAAGAGTTTAGTAGATGGTTGAAGAAGATGATGATGTGAATGCTAGACTTTCAAAGGAAAACCCTCAAACGGAATATACCCCGAGCCTCCAACACACACCGAGCTATGCTAGGAAGCTTGAACACGAAAAACCCGAGACCCGAGCCCTTCTTTTTCTTTTGGCCGTAAACAAGAAAGAAAGAAAGGAAGAAGTTGTGTTTTTGTTACTTGAAAGTCCTTTTTAATGTTATCTTTTTGATCATCATTTATTTTCATCATACATAAACATACACCCATGATGTTAGGTATATATGATCATGTATCCATTACCAAATATATGACATGATGTGATCAAGACTATGGGGTGTGGGGCCCACCCAAAACCGGCCCCAATTATATCTTTTTTTTTTTTTTTTATTTTATATTTTATAAAATATATAAACATCCCATCTTTTATAAACCATTTTATAAAAGAATACATAGTTAAATAATTATTCCAATAATAATTATTTGAATAAATAAATTAACCAATTAATTTATTTAACACTTTCAAGTAAATATTCAGAAACCCGATTTTCTGAATGTATCGTGTTCTGTATTTGTTTTATAGATCTTATCTTAACAAATATATAATTGGTGTGTGTCTAACTCGTTATTGGGTATGACCCGACTTGGATCAAACACGGCTAGCCGCATTAACCTAATTATGTGTCTCGGGCATATGGTATTCCAACACAAAGCCTGGAACAATCCCGCACAAAGGCGGGAGGGGGAATACTCCCGCCCAAATGAGCCAGTCCGTACGATACTGGAGGATCTTTTTACTGTACCTGACGAGGTATGGGCAAAAGATCTGACCAGAGATACGACAGCTCATTGACAACAGTATGGCGAGCAGCATGCTCTTGTACTGTATGTCACTATTAGCCGCTGCCTACTCACCAACTCCTGTCATACCACGTGCGTAGCCTGCAGTTGGTGGAAAAGGAATAGTACACAGCAGGCCTGGTCACTGTCAGCCGCTGCCTACCCACCAACTACCAGCATGGCACGTGCGTAGGCTACAGTTGGTAGAACAGGAATACTATTCAGCCGGCTATACCTTCTTGGAAACCTACCTTCGGCTATAAATACCCCATATGGTATGATCATCTCATCTTATCTTGTATCTCATATCTTATACCTGATATCTGCTCTAGCAATCTCTTAATATACACTTATATTTAAGAGCAATCTAGTCTGATTCTCAAGCCGGAGGGTGGTAGGTACCCCCCCTTCTCAGTGACGAGCTCACGGTGTCTGTTTTGTAGGTTATCAGAAGAACCATCTTTGCCGGATCTAACCCCTCGTGGGAAACATCTATTTAACCTCCAGACTATCCGTAATCTGCCCGGGGTCAATTAGTGTTTCTTCACCAATACATCTTACCTGGAAATCATTAATTCATGCTATATAGTATATATAGGAGATAAGTTAACTAGAAAATTAAGTATTAATAACAAAAATGTTTAGTGCTAAATGATGCTGTCAATGACACATATCAAAGACTTGCTTCGCTGTTATATGAGCGACCTGTCTGTGACATATCCAAACTCATTTATCTAATTAATTCACAAAAGTTTCAAATACGTGTATATGTTTCTCACTATATAAGTCTTATATTATTTCGGTATGTGTGTGTATATATTTATTTATTTATTTGAACTATTCTTCTCTTATTGAAGACCATGACTGAGTCTTCAAGACCTAATCTATGCCGAGTGTACGTCTTCATTGGCTCTAAACAACTTTCAAAGCTAAGTTGGTTTGGTCATTGGTGCTTAGAACTTACCTCTTAATTCTAAGTCTTTTGAAGGGTGTCTAAAAGACTAAAAGTGTGAAATTTGAAATAAATTATATTATAATATTATATCTATATATATATATAATAAGTATTTTTATATGAGTGTTGATAATGACTTTATGAGTAAAATAATTAATTAGTTTTGATAATTAAGTTTGAGCTATCTTTAACAAATTAATTGATGATCTACTATAAAAGCCGCTATTATAACCGACAGAAAGTATATTATCATATTTCACATATAAATGATGTTATTATTTGTTTATTTATCATCATAGAATCGTACTAATAAAAGAGTAGAATGATGATATTACTTTTATAAATGTGTCAATTCAATAAAACGTCGGTTATTGATTAAAGTTTTAATTAACTTCATCAATATTCAATACATTTAATAGGCTTGGCAAGTGTAAGCCATTTGGGTTACTTGTTTTTTTTTTAAACATAAACTTTATTCACTAAAAAAACGTCACTAGCAAGTCCTCAACTAAAGGAACCCTAGAGAAAACCAAAGTTACATCATGTCAAACGGATATTTACACCAATCATTCCATTTTAAATGTTTTAATCCAGATCTATGACGGACCCAAAAAAAACAACACAACTTAATCGTTTCCACCACTTCAATTGCCCTCCGTGCTTTCCGATTGAAAATTCTTGCATTTCTTTCATTCCAAAGACACCATATAGTGGTAACAACGATGTTGTGGATTGTCTGGATCTTCTGTTTTGTCTTTCCTGAATGCTCTACCACCGTTAGTAAATCTCTCACCTCAAGAGTGAATATAGGCGCCCATTTGCACAAATTTTATATTCTTGGCCACATTTTCGTAGAGAATATACAGCCCGTGAAAATGTAAGAAGACTATGAGTTATTGGGTCTAAATTAACAATAACTTTTATTGGGTTGTTTTGGGTTTAAATAAAATGTTTAACGATCACAATAGGACAAATAAAAACATAAAATAAGTCCTGATGGGTCCAAGATAAGCTAAATCCAAAACCCTAAAAGCTAAATTGAAATTTCTCGGATTTTTTTTTCAACAAGAACGACGGGAAACATTATAGTTGTTTTACTTTTTTCGCTTTTGATATATACTGAGTTATTATTATTATTATTATTAATTTGAGTTATTTTTTTTCTTTAAAGGGGTTTTTTTAATTCCATCATTACCACCCTTCTCGTATTTTAATCCGTATGTACTTTTAGCTTTATCTAGAACAAGATGAATTAACTTAACTTATTCTAACACTTTTTTTTAAACAACCCATCCTAATCTAAACTCATTATAGAGTATTCACATCACATTCGCATTCAGTTTCATACCATATATCCATATATGTAATATAATTATCTAAAAAATCTCCAAAGTTTCTCTCTCATTTTCAATTAGATAATACACTTTTATATTTTTATCCTTATCATGTCTTTATCATTCACTCACAACTACTTTAAGAAAATATTAAAATATCAAACGGTGTGTAACATTTTCTTTCTTTACTCACAACCACTTATAAATCATACCATATAATTTACAAATGTTCATCACATATTCTTAGGGAATAGGTTGAGAATACATTAACCCAACACCCAATCCAACCCAACCGATACATATTGTCACCTCTAACATTTAATACTCACATCGTTTCACTATAAGAGCATTCGTAACAGGATCACGCCCACTGCCAGCTCACCCAAACTAACGTCCCTACACGGCACCAAACTTAGTGAAAGTAGATGTTGCCCTCCTAAACCGTTGTTTGATTAAATTTTTTGAGTCCGTGAGCAATAACTAAATCATTAATCAAAATCAATTCGAAAATTAGTTATTGACTTGAGTTATTGGTCAATGGTACCCCTTGGGCTAATCTTGAATTCTGTTTTACAAGCCCAATAAACTTTGGCCAGTTAATATAGTCTCTCGGGATCCAAAAACATATTCAAAGCAAGCACATAAATCAAAGAAACGCAAGACGTTGACGCCGTTACGCGCCCATTAATACAATCTTCCGTATTTAATAAAAACTATCCGTTACCTTTTTTTCTTCTTTAATTCACACTTTTTCTTTCAAAATTCAAACGTCTCTCCCACGTAATTCCTTGAAGCAAAGCCTAGTGCAAAACCCACTTTAATCTCTTCATATTCATATTATAAAGCAGAGGTTTTGTTTTACGGGTTCCGTCCGGTTCGGTTCGGTTCGGTTTCTCTCAAATGGGAGGATCTGCGAAATGGATTAAATCGTTGATTGGGTTTCAGAAGTCCAATTCCAATACTTCTGATCAAGTAATCTCTTGTTTTTCATTTTTGGTTTTATTATTTGTGATTTTTTTATTTAATTGTTGGGGTGTGCACGGTTTGGTTTGTGTTGGTTTTCGGTTGAAATTGAAACTTGGGTTATTGAATTTTTGAAACGGTTTGGTTACTTTTTTTCGGTTTGGGTCGGTTATGGGCTAAAACCGAACCAAAGACAGAAACTTTAGTTTTTGAAAACTTTTCGGTTTCGGTTAAAATCGAAACTTTTGTATTTAAAGTTTTGAAATGGTTTGGTTTTGGATTTTTCAGTTTGGGTTGGTTTTGGGCTAAAATTGAAGCAAAAACACAAACTTTGGTTTTTGAAAGCTTTTCGGTTTGTGTCGGTTTTGGGCTAAAATTGAATATTTTGAAGTTTTTAAAACGGTTCGGTTTTGGGCTAAAAATGGACCAAAACGGAAACTTTGCTTTTTGAATTTTTTAATGCGGTTTGGCTTTTGTTTTGGTCGGGTTCGGCTAAAACCAAACCAAAAATCGAAACTTTATTTTTTTTGAATTTTTGAAAATCGTTCGGTTTCAGATTTTTCGATTTGGTATTTGAGTTGCATTTATTTGTTAAATTTCTTTAAAGTAGTTGTAATAAAAAATAGAAAAATAAAATCTATAAATTATAAATTCTGTTTGGTTTCAGTTTTTACAAAAACATAAAACCAAAGCGTTGGTTTTTGTATCAGTTTGGTTTTTTCGGTTTTAAGCATACACTTAATTGATTTAATTGGGTAGGAGAAAACTGGGAGTAACAAGAGCAGAACATGGAAGCTGTGGAGGAGCCCGTCAGCAGGAGGTTCGTCGGTAACATCATCTACAAAGGCGATCAAAGGTGCGGGGCGTTTATCAACTTCGGATGCTTCTCGTGTTGAAGAGGTTTCGTTTTCTGCTGCTATGGCCACTGTGGTTAGAGCTCCACCTAAAGATTTCATGTTTGTTAGGAAAGAATGGGCTGCAATTCGAATTCAGTCGGGTTTTCGCTCTTTTCTGGTAATTTTTAGCCTATTTTAATCTATCTGACATGCTGCACATAGAATATAAGGAAAATTGATATCACATATCTTGTTTTTCTAGTGGTTTGGTAGTTTTATTAGAAATCAAATTATGCTTGTTTGTGGTTTCTTTTAGGCAAAATGATAATTTTATAAGTAGCCTATAATTAAGGGTGCTAAACGGGCCTTGTTCGAACACAAACGAACCGAACACGAAACAAATATTCGCCAGTTGACATGAACATAGACCGTTTAACCTTTTTTCTAAATTTTTTATTTTTATTTTATTTTGCATATTAATACTATCAAAATTACAGTTTTACAACTAAAAATGCACATGTATGTAAAACAAATGCATTTGATTATAATATTTTTTACTTATTCTCTTTTCAGTATTAAATTCCTGCATAATATACCTAACCAATTAAATTTATAACATAAAACACATTTTTTTTTAAAATAGAAGGTTATATGGGTCAACCCTCGAACCTGCCAGGTTGACACGATCACGCCCAGTTTAGCTAAACGTGTTCACGGGTTTGACCCAGACTGGTTTATACAAAATGCAATCATTATACTTTTTTTTATTAGTCTTGTTAACATATGTATATTATTTTTTGAATTTACTTTTCGCAGGCAAAACGAGCTTTGCGGGCCCTAAAGGCGTTGGTTCGACTCCAAGCGATAGTACGAGGTCGGCTTGTTAGAAAACAAGCTGATGTGACACTTAGGTGCATGCAGGCTCTTGTTCGGGCCCAGGCTCGTGTCAGAGCTCAATCAGCCCAGACCACGGAATGTCCTGATGCTTCCAGAAACCAAACTGACACTGTCAAAAAATCTGAGGTACAATTTAATTTTCGTCTAAACTGTAATTTTTCGTTTCCAGGCTAATGTTTTCCAGTTATTTTTAACAGGGTGGATGGTGCAATAGTAATGCAAGTGCAGAAGAATTAAAAACTAAAGAACAAATGAAGCAAGATGGTGTCATTAAGAGGGATAGAGCTAAGGCTTATGCCCTTTATCAACAGGTAGTTATTATTATTAATATTTGTTAACCTTTTTTTATTAAGTTAAGCTACTAATATTAACAAACTTGGTATGTGTTTTTGTTTGGTTTGTAGCGACAACGAGCGAATCCTAGCAACATTTTAGGGAAAAACAATGCGTGTTCACCAAGATCCGGTAAACAAAACTCCGAATGGAGTTGGTTAAATGGCTGGATGGCTGCTAAAACATGGGAAAGCAATGATTCTCCTAAACTATCATCCGAAAGCAAGAATCTTGACGACCGTAGCGTTAAGTCTTGCTCGTATACTGCCAATGATTCACTAAAGATCAGAAAGAATCTAGTTTCAACTCGAGTGTCTGCAAAACCGTATATGTCAATGTCAAGCCCAATAACAATAACACAATCATCATCAACAAACCCGTGTTCTGGCTCCGTGTTTGACGACACTATCGTCAACCAACTCGTCGTCTTTAACTTCGGAAGCGACTCGTGTATCGAGCAAAAGTGGGAGTAAAGAGGGGAGTGTGAGCAAACCGAGTTACATGAGTCTTACTGATGAGTCGAACAAGGCGAAAAGGCGGCCTCGTGGTCAAAACCCGAGCCTGCTTTCGAAGGGGGTGGCTGCAAGAAGAAGTGACACTGATTTGTATCCACCTATGTTTGTTGATAAATATGATGAAGTGAGAAGTAGAAGAGGTTGAAAGAAACATCATAGTACTTAGCAAAGATTACAAATTTGGTTATTGTTTTATGCTTAGAGTTCAACAGCTTGTTGTTTGACTTATTTTGGATTTCAGATTCTGATCAAAGTCAGTTGACTTTTGGATTTCTGTTTTTATTTATTAAAGTTTTATTTTATTTCTATCTTTAAAGAAATTTGTTTGTGCATTGTCTTGATTTTAATTATTGAAATACATTTTAGCCCATGGGTTCTAGCCTTGAAAATAACTAATTATTGGTTGGGATCGGCAGCGATAAAAAGATAGTTAAGGGATCGGCAGCGATAAAAAGATAGTTAAGATTAATAAAAACAATACATATTAAAGTTGTAGTTAAATTAAGGGTTTAAGAATATATAAACTATTTTTAAATAAAAATAAATCAAAATAAGAAAATTTGCCATATTTAACATTAAGGAGGTGAAAATACGTAATTAAATTTTTGACTTGGGTAAATATCTCAAGGTGAAATATACAATTCTCTTCTCCCGATGAATAAATTAAATTGTCATCCCGATTTGTTTTTCGTGTTTGTGATTGCAAGTTAGTTAGGGTTTTGCCTTATTATTATCTCCCCCAAAATAATAATAATAATAAAGTTTATTAGATATTAATAATCTTAATGGATTGTATTGGCCGATAATAGTCTCTATTTAATTTATCGTCACTGTCGGTCCCAAATTTAAAAAAGTTGGCCCCAATGGTTCCCCGTTAAAAAAAACTTAACAACGTTATACTTTTTTCGGAATTTTAAACTAATGTTTTAAGGCTTTTGATCGGAAGCAGGATACGGGTCGAATTGATGTAAAACTTAGTTCAAAACGGTGATCCAATCAGTTTGATTTGTATTAACTGTAAATTCACACACTCGAATTGAAGTATTGTTTCTTCGTTTTAGAGCACCACTTCTAGAGACTTGTATATCAAAAGCCCTATAATATATTGTGGGCCAATTTTTTAAAATTTGAATAGTTTTATTATCGGCTCATACAACAAGTGAAATCGTTTGAATTGAACTCAAAAGCCCTATAAGCATTAATAAACCTATAATAATAAAAGCCGTAGGTAGTTTGAAGAAAGTGAAATCGTTTGAATTGAACTCCAGGCCAATGGTGAGTCTTTAACATTCTGCTGCTGCTGCTGCTGTTATGATTCTATGTTTGTATGTATGTTTTGAAATTAATTAATTAACCAGGGAAACCACCCGCTTCGGTCTGAGTATGCGTCGTTCGTTACGAAACCAACTAACAAGCTAGGGGGGCAGCACAAAATCACTTGTTACTTGTTGATGTTTGTTTATTTGTTCTGAAATCAAGTACCATGTAATAATATTTTGTGGAATTGTTCCAGGTAATGGGAACAAGCGCAGCAGCAAGTCCACAAAATCACCTGCTTCGGTTTTGACTGAAGAAGATATTATTCGACTGTTGATGGCACGTGGACGCGACCTTTTTTATAACCATGATCTATGTTGTCACCAACTGTATCCCGATTTAATCGAACCATATGAGCTCGACTTCGAGTCAGATGGTAAACCTGTTAAATCTCTCGTATAGTATAATATAGTATAGTATAGTATAGTAACCATTTTTATTTATTATTCAGTTGTAGCTTATGAGATCAATGGTGGGCAAGACTCTGACACGAGTTCTGATGAGGAGGAGGATTTAACTGACCCAAAGTCAAAGGTACGTTACCCGCTTTTCTTTTCTTTTCTAATAATTTTTTTATGATTTTCTAATTGTTGGAACAGGCACTCTTCTATCAGCAGCAGCAGCCGCCCTTGAGTTTTCGTTACTCAAAAAACCCTGCTTTCTATTTTGTTCTGTTCTGTACTAACACTAGGATGTTGCTTGTGTGTTGAAACTATCATGTAGTAGGTCTTTTATCTTTTAAGTTAATCACTCTATTTATATTACAAGTTTTCAACATTTTCCGACATCTTATCTCTTCAACGTGCAGCTCACCGTGTTGCACGACACAATGGTCTTCAAACCGTGGTTCTTGATAACTTTATAGACGGTCAAGGGGCCTGGATGATTGTGGTCAAACAGTTAGGCGAAACTAAACAGCCCGCGTTCTGCTTATTATCAGATGTCCTGACTAAATGTTCAGAAACTGATAAACACGCGCAGACCAAGATTGTTTTAAAACCTAAGCCCAAATTGTCGGTAAGAAATCTAGTTCGGTTAAGACGATTGAAGAAAGGAAGCAGGATTATAATCGTGCCTGGGCCCTTATATTTAGTTATTTTTTTTTCGGTTTTTCTATGTTCGGGTTGGGTTTGTTTTAGGCTAAAATTGAACCAAAAATAGTAACTTTGGTTTATTATTTTTCGAAATCGGTTCGGTGTCGGTTTTTCAGTTTTTATTTTGGGCTAATTTTCAGATTTTTCAGTTCCGGTTTGGGTTCGGTTCGGTTTTTATGTTATTTTGGTTTTTTGGAAGCTGTGGAGGAGCCCGTCAGCAGGAGGTTCGTCGGTGACGTCATCTACAAAAGCGATAAAAGGTGTGGGGCGTTTGTCAACTTTGGATGCTTTTCGGGTTGAAGAGGTTTCGTTTTCTGCTGCTATTGCTACTGTGGTTAGAGCTCCGCCTAAAGATATCATGTTTGTTAGGAAAGAATGGGCTGAAGTTCGAATTCAGTCGGGTTTTCACTGTTACCTGGTAATTTTTAGAAATCAAATTATGCTTGTTGGTGGTGTTTTTTTTTTTTTTTTGCAAAATGATAACTTTTATAAGTATTCTATAATAAAGGGTGCTAAACGGGCCTTGTTTGAACGTATATGAACCGAACGCTGCACAAATATTTGCGGGTTGACATAAAACACAATTTTTTAGTATAAATTTTTTACTATTCTTTTTAAGTTTTAAATATTGGCATAAAATACCAAATCGATTAAATTTATTACATAAAACACATTTTTTTAAAAAATAGAAGGATTAAACGGGCCAATCCTCGAACGGCTGGGTTGACAGTTGACACAATCACACTCTATTTAGCTAAACATGTTTACCGGTTTGACCCTGACCAATATCTGCTAAGCCTAAACCCAAGAATTTCTTGTTGGTTCATGTTGTATTTTTATGTGTCAGAAATATCTGCATAGCAGTTTGTTGACATTTCGGTCAACGCTATAAACAGTGTTAAATTTGGAATTCATACCATCACAAATTGCAATCAACATAACTTTTTTATTAACATGTTTATATTTTTTTTCTATTGATGTGCTTTTCGTAGGCAAAACGAGCTTTGCAGGCCCTAAAGGCCTTGGTTCAACTCCAAGCGATAGTACGAGGTCGGCTTGTTAGAAAACAAGCTGATGTGACACTTAGGTGCATGCAGGCTCTTGTTCGAGCCCAGACTCGCGCCAGAGCTCAATCTGCCCGGACCACTGAATTTGGTTATTGTTTTATGTTTAGATTTCAACAGCTTGTTGTTTAACTAATTTTGGATTTCAGATTCTGATGAAAGTTGAGATATGAATCTTTTGGATTTATGTTTTTATTTATTGATATGGTCTTAATATTTATTTTATTTTTATCTTTAAAGAAATTTGTTGGTGCATTTTCTTGGTTTTAAGTATTTAAATACATTTTAGTATAATTAAACTTGGATGTCACGTGTGTCCCATATTATTAATATATATATATTTTTTCATTCGATTCCCTCCTTCACGTTATAGTCTACCCCCCACCAACCATCGCCCCCCGCCATTGCCACCACTCACCCACCCGCTACCACCACCAACCACCATTACTACCACTACCAAGCATCGGCGTCTACCACTAACACAACCGCCACCACCACTCAGTACCATTTTTATACTTTTCATTTATTTTATCTTATCTATCAAATAACATAAAGTAATAATTTATTTTATTATCACATGGCAACCGAAAGTCTTAATGGAATGCTAATTATCTATTATATTTAGTCATTCCATTACCAATTTACCACACACCAAAACAAACACTTAGTGTTTAAACCCAATTCATTTAAGCCCAATTTTTATAATTAAAAAAAGGTATTGTACAACCCGACCCACAACCTAACAAAAAAACACTTTTATCAAACGCAAAAATTATTTTTGTAACGATTTTTGTGGACAACCCCTGTGCGCAGTCACTTGGCTTGCGGCGGTACGTTCCTGTGAAACCCTCACAACCTGTTGTTGGTCCTTGTGACATATATATTCATATTTCGGATTTAATGCCTTTTTTTTAAATTGCATGTTAGTGCGGTTCATTTACCATATTTCGTTACGTCTGTGTCACCTTAGTGCTAACCTTATCTTTTCTTCCATTTTTCAGCATCAATACTCAACTCATTATACATCAACCTCCATCATTATATTATTTAATAAGAAAAAGAAATGAAAAGAAAAAAAAAATATTGGTTGGATGAGGGAAATAACCCGCGTAAACATGGTCATTTAGACCCCCATCACGCGTGACATTTGGGGGTAGGGGGCGAGACGGTGTTTCTCATCCACCCTTGGAACTTGGAAGGATTATTTGCGTAGAACCCTTGAAGGTTGAATGAGAATGGCCCACGCCAAATTTACTTTTTCTGCTAAATTTTTAAACCAAGGTAAAAAATAAAAATAAATAAATCATTTATATAAAAATAAATAAATAAAACTTGATTTCATAATCTTTTTTAAGCAATAAAATAAAGAATTATTTCCTCGTACTAATTCGGGCGAGTTCAAATGAGGCCATGCAGCAGCTGGTTTCAAGAAACTTAAAAACAACAATGGTGGTTTATATATGAAACCTGCTTCGGTTGGGTCTGGTACTGGAGCCGTAACGTGGCTTTTTACTTATTTACTAGTAGTAAAACTTGAGAGTTAAGTTGTCTTTCAAATCTACGATTAATGATACCAAGATAATGGATTGTAAAATATAAAATAAAATATAACACAAATGCTAAATAATACAACACAATGTTGAGAAAAAAGACACGATAATTAACGAAAATAAGCAAAAAAGACAATGATCTTAATAAAAACTATATATAAAATCTACAAGCTAGAAATCGAAAAGCAAAAAATTAAAATCTAATATCGTAGAGTTCGATGACGGTTTCAATGCTGCTAGTTTGAGTTCAATCGGAGTCTGTGTGATATACTTCTTACGACTATTTTAAAAAAAACTATGGATTTTAACCCAAACCTTAATAGCAAGTGGGAAAAAAATACAGAATAAAGTCGACCCTCTTAGAACATGTATAGTGGATGAAGCCCCTATGGAAGGCGTTTTAGGCCACATCATCATAAAGACTTTTTGAAGAAAAAAAAGTGTAATGAATGAAGTCATTTCCAATCATTACTTCATTATTATTATTTTATTAAAAATAAAAGAAACAAACCCAATTCACCAATCAATGATTATATTCTTTCATCTACCTTCCCCCCCACCTGACGCTTTGTGTTCCTGGACGCTTTGGGGTTTTTTATGTGGCCAAAGCGCCCCACTATAGGGGTCTTAAACATCTACTCTTCTAGACTAGTAGATTTAGATGAGCAACGTACATCTTGCTTGATTATTGTCATGTAGCTTACATCATCTTGTCTTTATATTTACCATACAGTAGGGATGATATCAGTACCGGTATCAAAACACGTGTGGGAACAGAAGTGTTAATAATAGCCAATAAGTTAGCAATCCTCAAATCTCTTGATAGAGGGAACAGAAGCCCAAAACACGTGTCTAAATTGCACGTGATCTACACCGGTATGTCCCAAAAGGGCACCATTATGTACATCAGTGGATTAAACATTTGCGATGCATCGAGAAACTTAGGTAACTAATTGATAGAATGTTGCACTTTTATAAGGTACGTGACGGATATTTTGGCTATCAAGTTGCATCTAGGTTGGATAATATTGAGTAATTTTGTGGACTTCATTATGTTTTGGTGTTTGCTTTAAAAAATAAGTAATATATGCAAACATATATTTTATAATTCTTTTTTATTATATAAAACAGCAACAATTTATTTATATAATTATAAGCATTTCTTTACATGATTAAACTGAGTCATTTCCTTCCATGGGTCTGCTCTCAGCCATCACTGAAGTCGTCAACTTATGGCTTGGGGGTCTGTGCCCCAAGGTGCTCGCTGAGTTTATTGCTTCGGCCCCCCTTACCCCTTTATTAAAGTCGGATAATGGAATTCGGCCCATTGCTGTGGGGGCTATCTGGCGTAGGTTGGCTTCTAAAGTGGCTATGAAGATGGTGGGGAAGGAAATGACTCAGTATTTAGGGGACTTTCAATTTGGGGTAAGGACCCCTAATGGGGAAAAGGTGGTGCTTCACAGAGCGAACCGGTTTCTTAACTCCTTTCACGCGAACGGTTCTTTAGCTATGCTTACCGTGGACTTCTCCAACGCCTTCAATACGGTCGACCGCACAGCCCTTCTCCGGGAGGTTCATCATCATTGCTCGCCTATCTATCTATCTATGGGTCTAGTTCCTTTATGCCCAGCCGGCTAGGTTGTACGTTGGTGATGACTATATAGGGGCTACTACTGGGGTTCAGCAGGGAGACCCCCTTGGGCCCCTCCTCTTTGCCTTAGCATTACACCCTCTTGTTCTCCGGGTACAAAATGACTGTAACCTCCCATTTCATGCTTGGTACTTGGATGATGGGACTATTATTGGTGGTGCCAACGAAGCCCTAGACATTATCAGCTCGGAAGGGCCATCATTAGAGCTGCAACTTAATATTAAGAAAACCGAGGTTTTTTGGCCAGCGTGTAATGGGGTGAAAGTCAAAGATGGGCTTTTCCCTAGTGGGATTGGTAGACCAGAGAGAGGGGTAAAGCTCCTTGGAGGGGCTGTTAGTCGAGATCCTTACTTTATTAAGGAGTTGGCGAGGCAGAGAGCATCTCGTGCGGTTGATCTTATGAAACTCTTACCTTGCCTTAGGGATCCCCAGATCGAACTCCTCCTGCTTAGGTCTTGCATGGGGGTTGCTAAGTTGCTTTTTGGGTTACGAACATGCCACCCCCATATGATGGATGGTGCGGTATCCTGTTTTGATAAGGGGCTTCGAGAAGCCATCGAAGACATAGTTGTATGTGGAGGCCCGTTCTTTGGTGATCTTCAGTGGCGACTTGCATCTTTACCGATGCGCTTGGGGGGTTTAGGCCTTCTTTCGGCTCATGATGTTGGGGTTTACGCTTTTGTAGCGTCGAGGGCTCAGTCTTGGAAGCTACATAATCACATCTTAAGGAATAGCGGAGTTGTCGACTTGGACTCAGACTACGTTCAGGCCCTGGAACGCCTAAATGGCGCTCTCCCAGACTTTGACATTGGCGGTTTCTCTAATAAGGACACCGCCCCACCAAAGCCTCAAAAAACTTTGACGAATGCCCTTTTTGGCAAAATCGCTCAGAGTCTGGGAGAAGTTTTTGAATTGTCCCCCCGACAGAATGCGGTTATTGAATGCTTACAAGGTCCTCATGCCCAAGATTTTCTGACCGTTATCCCGATTGATGGCTTGGACCAAAGCATGTCTGCGGTCGAGTATAGTGCCATTCTTAAGTACCATTTGATGGTCCCAATGTACCCAGAAGACGAAACATGTCCGATATGCCGTAAGGCTTGCCTGGATAAATTCGGAGAGCATGCGGTTCATTGCAAGGAGATGCATGGGTTCAAATACCGACATGATTGGGTGCGGGACGTTCTTTGGGACATCTTAAGGCGAGCTGGGATATCAGCTAAAAAGGAAGCCCCCGTAAATTTCCTTACAGACCCCACGGAAGGGAGATCCACTCTACGACCGGCAGATTTGCTCGTCTTTGGATGGGCCGGGGGAAAACACGCTTGTGTTGACCTCACAGGGGTATCTCCTTTAGCTGGTTTGAGGGATAATGGGTTTGTAGCTGGGCAAGCAATGAAAAGGGCTGAAACGAAGAAGATGGAGAAACATGCTAAAGCCTGCGAAGAGAACCAACATGTTTTTGTCCCTCTGGCTTTTGATACCTTTGGCTCCTTGGCACCGAAAGCTATCCGTTTCTTAACCAGGGTCCAACGGGTTGTGCATAGCAATGTGTCGACTCCAAAGGGGAAGGGGTATGTCCTTAGAAGGTTAGGGTTTGCAATTCAGAAAGGGGTTGCGACGCTGCTTGTTACCCGCCTACCTACTATGTTGATGTAATATCTATGTTTCTACCATGAAATGAAATTAAATAATTGTTGTAAAAAAAAATTCTATATAATAAATCACATAACATATTTCTTTTGTTATGTGATAAAACCACCTAACCTGAAATTTACACATTTCACCAAACCAACTTTTTGCTCCCGGTTCAATCTTTCATCTCATGCGTCATTATAAAATAAGAAAAATTACCAAAATAGTCATATAAAATATGTTAGATCATCAACCAGAGATTGACACGTGTCTCCGTACTAACTTAGCTGCCTGGCGTTGCTATTATTGGCCCGACAGAAGGAAAAATGGAGCAGGAGAGAATCAATATGGCCTTGCGCAACGAAACAACTTTTTTTTTTTACTTTTAATAAAATGGATATCGCAAGAGAAAACGGTGCAACTGTTTTTCTTTTTATTTTTTGTTTTTGTAAAATGGGTTTTTTTTTATTATATATACATTATCCAGAAAAATCCAAAAAGTAAAAAAAATCTGCAACGTCAAATGGGCAGGTTTACAAGAAAGCAATTGTTGTATGAAAGGACAAAAGTTGGACCAATCTTAATTAAGGAGACTTGCTCCTATTACGTACGTACCACACTTCATGTCTATATATAATGTCGTGCTGTCTTTGTCTTTCCTGCATTTGATCTTCTTTGTTCCATAGAAAGAAAGGCGACATACCTGCTGCATTAAACAGAAAGTGTAGTATATTATGATCATGTAAGATGTGTGTTTTTTTTTACTAATTAAGAGTCAATGATTAAAATATATGTATATGTGTGTTTTTAGTTCATGAGTCATGAGTAAACCAAAAAGTTAACTGTTATATAGGCTCTTTAATTAAGAGGGGACACTTGTAATATATATGTTATTGACTAGACGGGTGTCCGCACGATGCAGCGGGTGTTTAACCTTATTAATCACGTAACAAATATGAGTGTTTATGGTTCGGTTAAAACCATGAAATCCTTTAAACTGGTCATTGATTTGGCTTCTTTTTTTTTTTTTACTTTCAGTTAGTTGGTCGGTTTCAAATATTTCAAAACGTAGTGAACGACTGGTTCACGGTTTATACTGGCAACCGACCATATGACACCAGACCAGATTGTAAATGTTAAATGCATTTTAATCTTTTTTATTATTAATTATTAGATATGTTTAGTTATATATATTAGATATAGTTAAAATGTAATTGAACATAAATCTTTTTAAAACAATTAACTTGGCTATACAACTTTAAATTAATCTAATTGCAATATGATTTCTTTTTGTGATAATTGTTGTTATCATTTCGCATCCTAGATCTTCCATTAGTATTTAATATGGGTGTTCTTCGGGTTTGTTTATTGGGTTTCGGGTTTTTCGAGTCGGGTTCTTCGAGTTTCAAAGTTTTAAATCTTGACCCGAAACCCAACCCGAATCTCTCACGGGTTTTTCGGGTTCGGGTAATTCGGGTTTGGGTTTTTTCGGGTTGGGTTAATCGTGTTTCGAGTATCCTAGAAGACAAACAAAAAAAAATGCTAAAATTAAAACAACATATTATTCTTTGCTCGTAAGCAAACAATCAAATAATAACCAGCATAACTTGATAAAGTAATTCAAAAAAAGAGTAAAATTAACTCGAACCATAATCGTTTTCTATCGGGCGTGATTTGGTTGTTCGATAACGGTTGCTATTAGTAATAAACTAAAAACATAAATTAGCAATAAACAATGGATCTATAATAGTTGTAATGACAACAATCGATTAAGACCAAATTCTGATACGTTAGTGGTTAAGACTAAGCCTATTATACCTAAAAATATATTTAATTTCAAAACTAAAAGTTTATTCGGGTTGACCCGAAACTTATAAATCAAACCCGAGAACCAACCCGAATTACTTCGGTTCGGGTTCGGGTTAGTCTTTTCTAGGGTTCGGGTTTTCCGTGTCGGGATAGTTCGGGTTCGGGTACGTGTTTTCTCGGGTCGGGTTTCGGGTAAAAGTGACAGCCCTAGTATTTACCATTTATGAGGCTAAAATTGTCATTCTTTATTTATGATCCTCTCAAGTATCATATTATGTTGGTGTTTAGTTATAACTGATGGTATATTTAAATTAATAATTATTTTAAACTAAATTTATTATTAAAGTTCAAACTATGAAACCAAACTGGAACCAAGCCGTTGGTAACGATTCGGTTTCAACTTTCAATGGTTGAGTTTGGTTTTGGACGACAAAAAATCAGTATTATCGGTTGGGCTCACAAGTTTAACTTAAAACCATCAAAACCGACACTAAACACCCATACATAATATATTAATTTATTTAAATTGAAAAAAATTATAACAATATCAAATATCATATTCAAATTAAAGAGAATAAAATGCTCGTTTTTATGATGTAATTTTTTTTATAAAAATATTAACGTATGAAAAGGCTATAGTCGTTTAAAAATCATGGGTGGGAACTTAGTTTAAAGTTTAAATTAAAAACATAATATGGTTTAAGATGATAGACCAAAGTTGTAAGTTGAATGAATTGTGTTTAAAAGACAAGTTTACCCTTACGAACACATGTACCTTATGCATTAGCAATTGTAAATCCCTTAAAATCAAGTGTCTTAATTTGCCCTTGTTTAGTGTATTATATATAGTATATAGATATGTTATTATCAAATGAAAAAAGAAAACGTATTATGCGTGTGTGTATGTATATATTATATATATATATATATATATTAATACACTCCGTATATATCTAGGGTGTGCACACAATAACACACAATTGATCCCATGCATATATGTTACTAATTATTAGACTCGAGGCCAATTTTTTTTTTCTAATCGTGCATGTGTTATAACTAATCATGCCGGTTAAGTGGTTAACTAGCTAGCATACATATAACATACTTTGCCAATGTGCGCGCGCCATTGATCGTCTTCATCAATATGTCACATCATGTATTCATGTGTCATGATCATTCTCCCATTGAAGATGCAAATTTGAGTTATTTATATATATTAAAGTTGTTTTTAATTACTATTTTTTTTTCTAAAAAATACGTGCAGATATATATAGATACCACGTTTGGATCTCAATTAAGTTTACCTTTTCAATGTTGTTTAGTGTAAGTTAGTTTGAGTACTTCAAAAGATTGGTAACAGAAAACAATATAATATGTTTTAAATAGTTTAATAATATTGTTTGAGTATTCTCAAATTTTCATCATAGCACAATGAACAAATATTGTAATTTTGGCAGTTGGCGCGCATGTCTGACTTTGTTTTATGCTTTCATCATTAACAGTTTAGGGTCTCTCGTACTAAACTAGGTAAACTATAAACATTGTCTACAGTACAGAATATTTGTTACTTAAATAATGATAAAAGCTATATATGTGCAGTCGACTAACTTTAAGCTTGATTTTAAATACTATATACTCAAAAGACATATTGAGTGGCATGTAGTGGCCCACGTCTGATATGACACATATATAATTCATTTTTGCTAAATTATTGGAACAAGATATACATATACATAAGTTCATAACCACTTTAATGCTAGAATTTAAAGTGATATTTTATAACATATGTTATTATTTTTTTGAAAGGCTATGTAGTATAAATAAAATGAGGAATGAGAACATCACTTTCTATTCTATGTTAAAGTCTTAACCAACCGAACAATATGTTTTCTCCCATGGCGTCGTAGCTCCACCACTAGCATCTCCGGCATGGGCGGTCGTTCGTTGGAAAACAAGTCAAAGAGAGGGCGGTAGCCGGTCGCCTTAAGTGGCGAGACCGGCAATTCGGGAGGGAACGGGAATCATGGAGATGAAGAAGGGACGAAGGGGTGAGGGTGTCACATGTTATGTCGGGACATGACAGGAACTCGGTCAATATGGCTCCCTTAGTTACAATATCGGTTCGTTCTATATTAAACACCTGTGGAATATTGTTTGAAACCTATTAAAAAAAGTTGTTGGGTGTCTTAGGTTCAAGTCTCCAAAATTACATCAATTCTTAATTCTTAGGGTTGTTAGTTCGTGTCTTAACGTGTTTAACAGGTTAGAGACGACGCGATTAACACAAGTATCAAACATGAAAATGAATCGTTTAACAATTAACTTTGGTGGTTTAATTGAGCATACATTTTATGTACCAAGAAAGAGAAATGATGTATTATGGTGTATTATAGCTCATTTTTTATTAAACAAGTCTTATCGTGTCTAAATAGGTGTCCATTAGATAATTAACTATTTCCAAGGTAAGTCCTCAAAATCCGTTTCTTGGTCTTTCTTTTTTAACTTTTCTTAATTTTCACAAATACTTGGGGTCTTGGTCTTAATTAAGACCCAATAATCAGAATCATTTTGTTAGCTTTATGCACGTATGATTAAGATATTTTATTATGAATCTAAATGACGATGGTTTAAATACAATATCATAGGTCTATATAAGGGAATTTTCTGTTCAGCCAATTTAAAATGGTAAGCTAGTAGATGAGTTGCAAGATGCAATCGTCAAACAGATCGATCTTGTAGCTCTTCTTGCAACTATAGATCTAACATACCTCGATTCGGACGAGGAGTAGTATTTTTATTTATTTATGATTTTTTTGGTTTGAAATTTGTAATCTTTTAGTAATAAAAGTTTTTATTGTTTGTGTTATTGAAAGGATTGGTATAAGTAGAATAATTAAGAGTTTTAAGATAGTTTTTAAATTTGAAAGAAGCACCTCCTCCCTACTAAGGGTTTAAGATATGAAGAGGTATGTCCCAGCAGAGCCCAGTTGGACCCGCAAGACTCACCATTAAGAGGGACGTCTGCGCAGAAACCAACTGGATCCGCAGGACCCACCATGCTCAGAGACGTGACGTCCTTACGCGCAGTACGCAAGCTGTTCCCGCAGGAAAAGCCAAGAATACCTCGGCAACCAAGTAACCATAAGACGGGTGCGAGTACAGTGTCAAGGCAAAACCCTTCACATACTAAGCACCCGCAGGGAATTGAAGCCAGGAATACCTTAGAAGTAAAGTAACTATAAGACGAGTGCGGGTACAGTGTCAAGGCGAAACCCTTCACATACCTAGCACTTAGCAGGGAATTGAAACCAAGAAGGATCTTCCGGGCCATGCTTGCGGAAACGGGAATAACATCCCCGCATAGCGGGAACGTCGAGAACTAGATTGTTTGAAGCTCCAAGATGGAATTGGTTGTTTAAATATAATTGATCACTATGTTCAAAACTACCAAAACCTCATGGAGAATCTACACAAATGGGACTCAACGCTCCTGACTTGCGAGGAGGTTATAGACCTTCCCGCATCATACCCAAAGATCAAGCAGGAAAGTCGGGAATTTCTGCACGTGACATTAGGACTTCCGCGGGAAGAATCCCCATGGAAAACCTTAAAACTAAACCCTTTTCAAAACCCTTTGCTTAAAGTCCAAAAATTCACCTCACTTATTAAATTCATGAGAAGAACATTGGACTGGGGGGACTTGAAGAGGCAGGTCCCAGCAGAGCCCAGTTGGACCCGCAAGACTCACCATTAAGAGGGACGTCTGCGCAGAAACCAACTGGATCCGCAGGACCCACCATGCTCAGAGACGTGACGTCCTTACGCGCAGTATGCAAGCTGTTCCCGCAGGAAAAGCCTCCCAATGGTGAAGTATTCTGCCTGTTCCCGCAGCTGCGGATACAAGCCATCAGGGAAGGCTACCTGCGCAGCAAAGCTACACGCACAAGGCACTTAACTATTAATAATAATTCAGTAATGTCACCTGAAGAATGAGTGAGCAAGCCGGGAACACTCCCGCACAAAGCCGGGAGAACTCCCGCCCAAATGAGCCAGTCCGTACGATACTTGAGGATCTTTTGTACTGTACCTGACGAGGTATGGACAAAAGATCTGACCAAGGATACGACAGCTCACTGACAACAGTATGACGAGCAGCACGCTCTTGTAATGTATGTCACTATTAGCCGATGCCTACTCACCAACCTGTCGGAGGACGTGCATGGCCTGCAGTTGGTGGAACAGGAATAGTACACAGCCGGCCTGGTCACTATCAGCCGCTGCCTATCCACCAACCCCCAGCATGGCATGTGCGTAGCCCACAGTTGGCAGAACAGAAACACTATTCAGCCGGCTGTACCTTCTTGGAAACCTACCTTCGGCTATAAATACTCCAACACCTTGGAATGGTATGATCATCTTGTATCTTATCTCATATCTCATATCTTGATATATTACCTGATATCTGCTCTAGTCATTCTCTTAATATACACTTATATTCAAGAGCAATCTAGTCTGATTCTCACGCCGGAGGGTGGTCACAAGGAGGTACCCCCCCTTCTCAGTGACGAGCTCACGGTGTCTGTTTTGCAGGTTATCAGAAGAACCATCTTCGCCGGATCTAACCCCTCGTGGGAAACATTTATTTAACCCCCAGATTATCCGTAATCTGCCCGGGGTCGATTAGTGTTTCTTCAAGATAGTTTTTAACAACTCGAATCTAGATTTGAAACACCATTTTGCAACATGCTCGTGTGTCGTGACCCTTTTGCATAAACCCGATCTTTTACTATTTTTGTAAATCCGGAGGTTTGTTTTTTATTTTCTTTTTATATTTTTATCTATGATCTGAAATAGGTTTAAGCATACTTTTTTTCAAGTCAGGTTCTTGAGATTCGAGACTACCGAGAAGAGAAATACAAGATTGCTAGAGAGTTTGGAAAGATATACCTTTATACCAATAAATTTTACAAAATTTACTTTGTATTCATTTAATATATTGTAATGTTTTTAAGTATTTGTGGAATAACGTTTGGTTTTGATCAACGTGTAAATGACATGTAAATGGCCTATCCAAATTCGTTATTACATGACCAACTTTTTATCAAACTGACACTACAGTTATAAAAAAGAAAAAAACAATTCGCTTGGAAATTGGAATGAGAGGATGATATGAGTACTTTATAGAAACTTAACTTCAAGTTGTTTCTAAATAGGGTTTTACCTTGCGTGTTACGTCGGGACAGGTTGATAAAACTTAAATATTGTCGGTCACGAGTGTTGAGATGATAAGTTGATGTGAGTTCGACCGTTTTTGGTGTCATGCGTTATGATATCATAACTAAAAACCAAAAATAAATTAAAATAAATTAAAAATTGAGGTGGACGTACTAATGGGTGGCGTGGTCGGTAAATCCTGAACGTTAGGAAGACCGGAGCGTTGTTGATCCTGGACGTTGAGACGATGAGTGTACTCAAATTTTGACCAGTTTCCTTCACATTCATTACTGCGGAGCTAAAAAATGCATTGTCATTTTGTTGGTTTTTATTATGTGTGTTACGGTTCCTGATTTAAAACAAAATGTGTGACTCTACGTGAACTCGGTCGGTTTCCGACTGTGAAATCTGAACTAAAAAAAAATTAGCATTCGGTCAGTTTTCGTTACGGTGCCGTAGCGAAAAAAATGGATGATATAAATACTAAGGTACACGGATGGGGTGAAGGCCATTGGTGAACTCGGGCGTTGGTAAAACTCGAGCGTTGTCGGTCTATCACATTTGTTATGGTACCGAAACTTAATCAAGCAAAAAACCACAAAGTTGACGTTTGGTCGGCCTCTGTTATTTCGTTTACGATACTATAAGTAAAATAAAAAAAACAAAACAAAAAAGAAATTAAAACAAAAAAAATGCAATTGACAAGTTTGTGCCGTTAAGTGACCCAATCAAGATTTTGTGACAACAAGCTTATCAATATATAATAGTTACTAGGTATTAATAATTGCAACTGAAGTAAAATAATTTACAACTTCACATCATGATAAAATATAAATCTGGAATCACTTTAGAATGTGTAAGCACTACACTAGTACAAGTTTCAATATTTTACTTTTCATAAAGTATAATAAAAATAAACAAAGTTATAATATTACAAAAATAAGTTAGATATTAGAGCATTCTCATCCCATCCCTTATCCCAATCCCTATAGTTTAGCTAAAAACTCATATTCCTTAAATTTATTTCTCACTTTTAAAAAACCTTCCACATCCAATCCCCCATTTCCTATCTCTATATTATTTTTTTATTATTTGTTTCTTCTTTTTTCATTCACAACCTTAACCACTATCTATGTTGTCTTATTGTCTATTTTGTCAAACAATCAAACCCATGAAACCGACTTGCGCTACTCATAAAAAAAAGATATTATACTTGCTATTAAAATTTCTATATAAATAGGAAAACGGATCATTGAAAGGCTAATCATTCAAAACCATACAATTAAAGTAAAACTATATCACAGAACGCAAACAATTAGATCATAACAAAGCATTAATACTCAAAAACTTAAATTCGACAACATATTATAACTTCACCAAAAGAAAGACTGCCTTTTTAACTTACGGTTATCTAAATTCGTCAACATCGATTAACGCTTCACTTGATGACGCTTAAAAAAACCACCAAAAAATAGTTAGCATCAAGTAATTACTAAACATTCAAAAAATAGTCTTCGGTCTTCAAAGTTGATAATCTAAATCATGGTGATGCCTCATTATGATTTCCCTTTGAAGTCCCTCAAAATATAGTCGTTAAATTTTTGACATGACACTCACATCCATCATCATAATTCTTTGATCTGAATCCTTCTTTGCAAGCTCCGCTTTCTCAGCTTCAATCCTCAACTTTTCTTTCTTTAACTTCAACCTTTCATCTTCAAGATGTAACTTTTTTTGCTCATTTGCGTTGTCATGCTCCATCTTCTCAGCCTTAAGACGATAATACTCTTTCTCTTGTGCACTCGACTCCTCTAAAAGGGTATACTTCATCTTTCTAAGTTGGATTATTTCCTCCGATTGAATGCTTTGGGCCTTTCGTTTTGCTTTTTCAGCTTTCCTACCCATTGGTCGGTCCAACTCGATAACATTCTCTGTGGGGGATGAGGTTGTGGTCGGGGTCGGGGATGGTACCGTCGTCTTCTTTTTAATTGTGTCATCTTTTGTGGTATATGAAATCCACTTAGGTTGGTCCTTTAATAGGTGCCAACAATGCTCGAACCGATAGATTTTTTTACGTATTGATTGGTACATAATCTTTGCCCTGTCAAACTTTCATTTAAACCAATAAAATTCATGTCAGAAAAAACAAAATATAAATTAAAATACTCTCAACACAAGTAAGAACGAAATTTCTACCTTATCATGGTCAGTCAAGCCACTTTGATTTAACCCTTCAACTTGATCTAGGTACGAACAAAAGTAATTTGTGGCCTTCTGAATACATGACCATCGATGTGTTAAAGACTTCAATGACCGCTCGGTTGTGGTTTTTTTATATTGGTCAAAGTATTCCAAGACTTTTTCCCAAAATTGAGATTCCTTTTGATCAGTACCTTGAATGGCATCAATGCTACAATTTAGCCATGCAGAGACAAGCAACTTGTCTTCTTCAGAGACGAAGTTAGTACCCCTCACTGATCTCTTGACGTTGGTTGGATAAGTAAGAGGCAAGGGAGGAGAGTCATCTAGGGTCATATGAGAGTTTCCAGTAAGAAGGTTGGTGTAGTATTGGCTTTGTGAGTCCATATCTTGACTTTCCATATCTAAAAGATTCACACACAATATATATGAAATGAAAAGATAAGACTATATTGTTTAGCAGGCTACCTAATTGACATGTTTAGATTAAATCACACATTTTAATATCTATATATTATAATCTAATTACTAATACATATGAATTATATAATATAAAATTTACAGTGTATTAATTATGTAAGATAAAAATATGTTCGCACTTTATTAATTGGTATGAACTTTTCACAAGCGAGCTCTTGCTCAACATATTAGCTCGCTAAGTTAAACGAGCCGACCTGATCAGTTTGTAAACGACTCAAGCCAACTACGTTTGAACACAAGCCAAGCTGTCTCAGTTTGTAAACGACTCGTTTTTTTTTACGTATTTGTATAAACTTTTACTCATTAACACGGACATAACCGGGCCAAAATCATCATTTGTAGTAAAAATACTACTATTTATAGTTAACGAGTGAAAATTATAATTTTACCACCCCCTAACCCTTTAATTGAACTGATCGAAACAATGCCATGTTCACGTGCTTGTTCGTTCACTTTAAAAGAACTTGAAAACGAACAGTTAATTGGAAAAATATTTGTGTTTACGTTCATTAGTTTATAACATGAACAGCAGACGACCATTTTATCATTTTCATGTTACTCCAACATGTGACATATAACTATATAAGTATAATAAGGACCTATATCATTTTCATTTTCATATAATATGTTTATAAATTTGTAATTTTGGCCCATTTGTTTAATGTAAAGTGGTTTTAAAAACTATCTTTTGATGTCCGGTGTATAAATGTGGAAACTATATGAAGTTAGTTGCTATTTATTGATATTTTCCTGTAGTAAGTTTTGGATTAGTTGAAAGGTGCTTACTTGTCTTACAATTTACCAAGGATTCAGGGAATAAAGTGGAAGAGTGCAATCTAAAAGTGGTATATCTACTTACAACTTACAAGTCCATGAACTTCATATACTGGTAAGTTAAGAAAACTTTAGTGACAGTATATTTACACATAATCATACAAGGTTCGGTTCAGATTTAGTTAAAGTCGAGCAACGAAGACACATTAACCATAACTGAATTCACATATATTTACACTCAAGTCACAAGCATAATGAAATAATTCAACAAACATACTCATTCTTCATAATGCAATAATACAACAAACAGAATCATACTTCATGGCATGATAGTCAACAATGTTTGGTTCAGTTAACTCTTGGTTACTTTAAAGCTCAGGCATATGCAGTTGCAGCATGAATTCAAATTTGGTAAAATACAAACATATAAGATTCGGTTCAGTTTCGGTTAAAGTCGAGTAACGAAATCACATTAAGCGTAACCATAACTGAACAGTCATTTCGGTTGGTAGCGATTTGGTTTGGTTCGGTTTTACATATCAACGGTTCGGTTTTGGTTTATAATTATCAAAAACCATTACTAACGGTTTGATTCACGATTAATATATCAAACACCTGGTGGGCATCAAAGTATTATGCTATATATAATTTTCAGTGGACAACATTGCCCTATACAAAACCCTAGAAATTGTACTATAGGGCTTGCATCGAATTGGGAATATATAAACCAAGAATACGAATTAATTACAAAGGATATATGAAACTCAAGATGAATTACCCGTGAATGAAGACATTTTTTTGAGAGAGTGGACCGTTTGATCGATCACTGGCCAAAGAACGAAGGTGTGAATTCGATTAACACTATCCCATTTGGTGAAGTCCTATCAGAAGACAATTTGGTGAGGTAATGTAAAAAGATTGAGGTGGAGAAGATAAAAGAGAAGAGATAGGCGGGAAAGACGAGCGGGAGTTGGAAATAGGGGAAAGCTTTCTTGTTCCTAAATATGGGGTCAAGTTTGGTATTTTCTTAAATTTTAGAAATGGGGTAAAGGGATAGAGAATAGGATGGAGTAGCTTTTTAACTAAATTTCTTAAATTATAAGGATGGGGATGAGTTTAGGGGATTGGATGGGAATGCTCTTATGGGTATATTAATGACCAATATCTCTTCCACTCACGTATATTACTATTCAAGAAAATACAATTAAGTCAAAATATGTTGTAACCAAATATTCTATTACACTTCATCTTCCATGAATTATCATAACATCAATGCATCTTGCTTTCTCAACAACGAAGTCTAAAATGCCTTTTATCTTTTCTGTCGCTCATCACTTCCACTTTTGGTAGCATTAGAGTCTGGTGGCTTTATCGTTGACGATTCAAAATGACCGCCTGACAACACAAAGGTCAAAATACTTGTTAAACATTAAAATGATATGAGTTAGTTATAATTTATAAAAATTAACCGTTTTTAGTAAAAGAAAAAGTAAATTTATTTTTCTTATAATTTAAGTTGTATTAATTTAAGAATTCTAATTCCTGGACATACGTGATGTATATGGTATGTGACTGCAATAATGACCCCTGCGTTGGGTCACTTTCCACTCCCACCTTTCTTTAAAATTTGAGTTTTTTTTATTATACAAAAATATATTTTTAATCTGTTGTTTCTACATGAACATTGAAAAAATGAGTTCCACAAACTTCTGAGTGGCACATTTTAAAATTTTGAAATATAAAACAACTTTTAACATTTTGAGGTTTTAAAGATTTAAGAGAAAATTATGGGTTTGACGAAGTTTGGACTTAATTAAAATGGTAACCGAAGTCGTTGAAAAATGATTTAAGGGTGTATGAAATCAATACCTATAGAAATTTTCAAACCAAATTGCAAATATTTACATTACTAAAAAAAAACGAAGGTGACCGGGATACCCTGGGTCCTTCATAACCTTCACCCCTGGTTCGATATGATAAAACCATGTTTCATTGACAAACCACTAACAGTTTTTCACCACTAACTGTTGATAAGATGATTGTGGAATGAGACAGGTGATTTAACAACAATCATATAAGTGTAACCAAGTTCGGTGAATCATAAAGTTTTCACGCAGTTAACTATGTGATGTCACAACCAATGGTGGACCTTCAATATCATTTTATACTCGGTGTTTCTTAACTCGGCATTTGAATTTTCGGTTTGGGCCAAGTCACATTGATAATGATGTACCGTCATTGCAACACAAAAGTTTTGAGATAATCATAATAATAAAAAGTTAATAAATCATTAAATAACTATTTTACCTCCCCCCCCCCCCCTCTCACATCAAAAATCAGTTGAAAAACAATAATATAAGTTATATACACAAATAAAAAATGAGGATGAATATGTTGCCTCATCCTTTGCTTCACTTATTATAGGTATACATCGACTCATTCACACAACGACTGAACTAATTGAAAGAAAACAAGGTTCTCCACATCCATCTCAGGCAATAGAGCTCGTACAACAAGATCATCTCTTTCTTCTTTGGTGGGTGCTCGTACAACAAGATCTCGAAGTGAGTAAAATATAAATAAAAAAAATCACCAAGATAGACATATGGCAAAGAAAAAGGTTGGGAGTTGGAAATCCGTCTCAAATTATGATGTACTTCCAACGATTTTCAATTTACCGTTAAAACTGAAAAATAAATTTATTCAAATGTTACATTTTCAACGGCCCATCCCCACTTTATGATATTATAATTACCAAAACAGGTCGTTAAATAGGTCAAATTAAAGCAACCCATACCCGTTTTTTGATGTTATAATAATTAAATACAAAGGTCGTTAAATAGGCCAAAACAACCCAAGTCTACTTTATGATGTTATAATTAACAAAATAGGTTGTTAAATGGGTTAAAAACTTAAAATGACATGTACCCACTTTATGCCCAAACAAAGATCTCCGCTAGTTTGAAATACCGATACATTGTACGTAGTTAAAGGTTTAAGAAACATTTATAGCGTAAACATTTGAACGTGTGTAGATTTTGTTTGTGCAATTCTCAAAAGGCCATACAATTTATAGTGTGAGTAGTTTTTGTTTCCGAATGATTTGTGAAGGAATTTGGTTAGAAACACCTAACCATACAAATTGGAAAAGCACGTTTATATGGAAAATGTTTGTTTTATGTTGGGGGTGGGGAGAAGAGGTTCAAACAGAATTTCGTTAGAAATGTACCGAACAAATGACCACGCGTCAAATATGAGAAGCAGCATAGTGACCAGAAAACTGATACCAAAGAATTACCAAAATATATATATATATATATATATATATATATATATATATATATTATGTTGCGGGGTGGAGAAGAGGTTCAAACAGAATTTCGTTGGAAATGTACCGAACAAATGACCACGCGTCAAATATGAGAAGCAGCATAGTGACCAGAAAACTGATACCAAAGAATTACCAATATATATATATATATATATATATATATATATATATATATATATATTATGTTGGGGGGGAGAAGAGGTTCAAACAAAATTTCGTTGGAAATGTACCGAAGAAATGACCACGCGTCAAATATGAGAAGCAGCATAGTGACCAGAAAACTGATACCAAAGAATTACCAATATATATATATATATGTATATATATATATATAAAAGAGTTCAAATAAAAAACAAATGTTTTGTGAGAAGTGTGACAAGAGCTTTAAAATAAAAGAAACCACCTAAATATGACACTATACAATGTAAATATGAAACAATACAATTATTTAGAAACTGCCAATCTCAACCACTAGATCATAGATCCAAGGGCCTAGATCTATTCTTATTCTTCTCACAAAAATATTGTTTTTTACATTAACCCTACCATATATATATAGCGAAAAATATTTAAAGAGTTTCAGATATATTATATATCGTGTATGGTTAAAATAAATCAAGTTGGTATAACTAGTAATATAATCGGGTATATTATATATCGTATAAACCTAATAATAATATAAAGAAATAGAAAGTCATGCCTGGTATATAATCAGTAATCGAGATTATATGTTATCAGTAATTGGATCAGATAAACGAGTATACTACTAAATCTCATAACCGTCCTAAACATGAGAATTTCAAAAGTAATTAACCCCATACCAGATCACATGTCGGATGGCCCACCCTTTCTTTAGCGACAAATTTTTTAGCACTCAAATTCCACTTTACATTGCATATCTGCAAGGTTTAATCTCACAATCTTACATCTGTGAGAAGTGCATCATACCACTAGACCAACATATTATGGATGATTATCTAACCTTATACCCGTCCCAAATGTGATTAAGGTATTACATCAAGTTTGGGATTCGTTGTCATCCCGAACCCACAACATTTAAATAGATGCACAATTAAGGTTACGGCCTTGATGTAATGGTTCAAAATCCAAATTAATTTTATTTTTCTTTTATCGTGAAATAATAAAAGAGAAGAAGTTAACTATTATAAACATTAATAAGTAGTTCACGTTAATAAACTATTTGTGTGTGTTTTGGTGTATGTGCAAGATTACAAGTAAATAAATTACTTAAAAAGAACCAACATAAAAAATTGCTTAAACTATGTGTTAGTTAAAAGAGTTCTAAAATAAAAAAATTACTTAAAATATGTGAAAAGTTGAACATGATAGTTGGCGGATAATTATTTTATGAAGTATCGAACTTTAAATTATTCACAAACGTGGGAAGCTAGCCAGCTAGGCTGCGTTCGGATTGCCATTACGAAAAGAGTAAAAGAACACATATATATGTTTCTAATTACCATTACCAAACTCATGAGACCTTCTTATTAATATGTTGGCCTACATCTTTATGTCTATATAAAAAGATGAACCTTTATGTCTTTTTTATGACCCATAAAGATACCCTGCAGAGAGATAAGACACGTGTTATTATCTCATTATATATGTAATTTGCACTACAAGTAAAAAACATATATTTTTGTTAACAAAATGAATTGAAGTTAACTGACTATACGTACAAGTTACATCAATAGCTTTCTTGAATATGTATATCTTATTATAATAATAATAATAATAATATAATTATCGTGTTTGAAAATGCAAAATAAAAATAGCATGTGGGTATATTTAATTTTGTACTGTGCTTGCATATCTTTAATTCTAAAAATTCCTTTTATAAGCTGACATTATGTACTAGTTTTATCGGAAAATAAATATGTTTGATCCGGTCCATTGGGAAAGCCATATACTGATATATTTATATCTTATATCCGAATAGTATCAACCAAAACAAAATAACAAAGTCTTGAAATCAATGTGCTACTATTTCATAAAAGTAAAAATAACAGGTATATATATCTTGAAACTTTCTAGAAACAAGAAATAATAAAAAGTATCATCTGAATTATTTAATTACCGGGCAGAAATATCTTTCGTATGATTTTTTATTATTATAAGCATTTACACTAATTAGCATCTGAATTATTTAAAAGTGTATAACGATAAATTGATGTTGAAACTTTATTCATTTAAAATAAGAACACATTAATTAAAAAGATATCTTAATATCATCATATACCATTTAAGATATCAAATGGTTTGTGTCCCACATGAAAAAAGCCTAAAGTTTGACAAAAACTGTCATTTAGTGCATTATGATCATTTTAACTAAAAAACAAACGTGACGTGAAGGTTTCTTTGATTTCATAAGGTGACAAAATATGATACATGATTTATAATTTTTTTAATAATTTACGTTATTAAATGTTTTAATAAAACACAATGAAACTAATAAATAAACTATTATTTATGTATACATAATAACCATATAATTTTAATGTTATGTAAAAACATTTATAACCAAAGAACTATTTATTTTAGTAATTGCAATTACGTTTGTTGAACTCTAAAAGAAAGATTAGTATATAAAAATTTTGGTTTTTTTTTTGCAGATATAAAAATTATCATCGAATAAGGAGTTCATTTGGTCATATTATGATATCTTTTGGTAATTTATCATCGTAATATTATAATGCATAACCTACAAAAGATATTCAATGCCCTAAATGACAAGCTTTGTAACTTTACGTCTTTACGTAGGAATAAATCATCTTTGATATCTTTATTTTAATTAGAATATATTTATATGTGTATGATACTTTTCTTTAAATAAATTAAGCCTAAAAATAATTATCGCTCAAAAAATTGTGTTTTTTAGGTGAGGATGTCACGCTTAAACCTACTTTGTTTTGGGTTATGTTCAAAGTCGACCCGTCGACCACTACGAGACCATACCCTCTAATACGCGAGAACCAGATGGAATTCATAAACCCTCACCTTTTGTCGGGTTCGAACAAGGCCGTCTCCATAAACAACAAAATGAAGTTAAGGTTTTAAGGTCCCACCTCCTAAGGCCATTTCCAAAACAAAACTAATAATTATACATTTGTAATTTGTGATTTGCGCAACGGGTAAACTGAATTAGGTCTAAAAAGGTGTGAGGAACTGCATTACTTATATATTTTCAAAAATGATAACAAAAACTTGATTATTTGAAATAAAAGCAAGATATATTTTTTAAAAATAACGCCTTGTCTTTATATATCATTTTAGGCCACCAAAGAGGTTGAGCCTGCACTGGTCGAGTTTGAACACAAAGTTAATACATTGATTCGTCCATTCATCCAGATATCTGTTAAACCGGTCAAAGAAGGAATCGAACCTACATCTCAACAATGTTATGTTATAGGCAATACCATATATTTTTATTAATCCCAAAGTAGTCGTTATCAATAATAAGATGATCACAATAATTTATTTTTCCATATAGTTAATGTTTCAAGGGGGGGGGGGGGGGGCGCTGCTGTCCTATAACCACTAATGACAAACCCTAGTAATGACTTTTGGTATGAATATTACGAAGTATTTGTGTTCGCTTGGTATAGTTTTGTTCTAAATTAGAATTGTTTATTTGTTGTTGTTGTTGTTATTATTATTATTATTATTATTATTATTATTATTATTATTATTATGAAATGTACGTAAACCTATAAAGCTGTTACAAAAATGTAAAACTATAAATTATTTTAAGTATAAATATTCTTCAAGTTATTAAATGCAAGTATTAAATTATATCTTTTTATTGAATGGCATATCTTAAAAATTGCTAACCTTTATTACCAAACCTAAAATGTAAAGTTCATTGCCTTGATCTCGCAGTTTTAAAATTGACGATGTATACTTCTGTTCCAAGTTAGAATCTCATGTTGAGTTGTTATTATTAGAAACATGATCAAAATAAATTTTATTCTTAACATGAAAATGGTGAGAACTAATTTGTTGTTATGATTAGGTTTATTTTTATAGGTGTTTGTTGCTCTTTTTTGTTCGTATTTGCTAATTTTCGATTATGAGACGTTATAAGTATTTGTTTATTTATATTTTGTTGTTATTATTAGATGTTTTCTTTTGCTGTTATAAGTATTTGTTGGTATATGCTGTTATTATTTTGTTCTTGATTTTGATTGATTTTGATTCTTTTGTTGTAGTTTTTAGGTTTTTTTCTTTGTTATTATAAGTCATTGTTTAGGTAGATTGGTATTGTAGTTGGTATTGTTTCTTACGTTCGTATTTTTAAATAAATTGACATTATTTCCTACGTACTCATGTTAAGATCAAAATGTACATGAACCTTCCCGTTATTATTATACATGTAAACCTAATTATTATTGAAAGTTACATACTCTTCAAACATATTAAATGCAAGTATTATCAAATTATATATCTTACACAATCACTAACCTTATTATCAAACCTAAAATGTAACATTCATTGTTTTGATCTGATCAAAATGATGCATTTTTTTAAAATGACAAACTAAAATTTTTTACATATATGAAAACAGTCATTATGACCGACTTTATGACCACCAGATACGTCAAATCACTAAGAATTGTGCATATTTTTTTTGAGTGACCAATTAAAAGTTTAAACATATATGAAACCGGTCACTATGACCGACTTTATGACCATGAGATTCGTCGAATCACCAAATTGTGCAAATATTTTATTGTTTTAATATAAATGCCCCCTTTTAAATATCAATAATTAATACTTAATTATTACAACTTTAATTTTTTGTTTTTCTCTAATTCATTATAAAATGCATTAATCATTATTAAACAAATAAATAAATAATTGACAATTTGGTAATGATCAAATTACACTTAATTTGTTTTATTTATTTTAGTTTTAATGTAATAATTTTAACTTTTGATGATTACACCGAAACAGAAGGCAATGGCGTAAAAAGTTGCGGCGCTACCCCATTATAAAATGCAAAACTTAAACTTTTAAAAACTATACTGGCAAGCGCCTAAAACAAATTCGCTATATTATACATGTAAATTAACCTAATTATAATTTAAGTTTAAGAACTCTTCTAAGTTATTGAATGCAAGTAACAAATTATATGTCTTACACAATCACTGACCCTTGTTACTAAACCTAAAATGTAACACCCATTCCCTTGATCTTAATAGTTTCAAAATATGTGAGAATATGTACTCACCACCTAATTTTATAAAAGAGATATCATACCACTAGATCAATAGATCATGAATTCATTTTATATATCAGTAATTAATAATTAACTTTTACCACTTTAATTTTTTGCTTTTTTTCAATTCATTAATCATTACCAAAAAAAACGTATTAGCGCATTAATGAATAATTAAATAACTAATTAATTTTTTAACAAATATCAGACCCCAATTATTTTAATTTTTCTTCCTACTTTTAACAGTTTTCCATTATACCCGATCTGCCCACCTTCCAAAAGCTCTAAAACAATAAAAGCAGTTGAGGTATACGACTATCGCACGCGCATTCTAAAAACCGTGAAATACACGTACCAATAAAAAAATTCAGTTGTGAATGAATTTCATTATTTAACATAAATGACTCCTTTTAAACTTCAATAATCAATATTTAATATATTTACATATTTACAATCTCTAATTTTTTGCATAAAAATGTATCAACTTATTAATTAAATAAAAATTATTAAAAAAATACGTAGTGAACACAATAATAATCAAACCCTAATTCACTTAATAGTTATAATACTTATCCCCTAACAATCCTCCATTATACCGGTTTTACCCTTCCCAAAAATCTAAAACCAAGAAAATTGGTTTCACAATCAATACATTAAAAAAATTAATAAAGCCTATAAGACTATAAGTCTATAACCATTACACACTCATTCAAGAGTGCGTGTGACCCACGCACCAATCACATTTAAGATAAGTGCTTTGGCTCTTTTGGACTATCCGACAAGACCAATGACAAAACATGTCTCGTGCGCGTGGAGTCAATTAGGGTTTAACATATATGATATATACATATACACCCACCTACCACTCACATATATATATACACATTAATATCACAAACAGTTATTATTATTATTACTCTCTAGAAACCCACACACGCATTTTCATATTCTCTCACTTGATTTTTATGCTTTCTCTCTCTACATTTCGTGGAAACCTAAAGTGTGACGACTAGGGTTTTCGGAACATTCGCGGGCTTAATACTCAACACCCATTTCAAATCGGTAAGTAAAGCTTCGATTTTTATAATCGGTATACAATTCTTGATCTAATGAATCTTGTTTTATTCATTTTCGTTGAGTATTGAAGAAACTGGTTGGTTTCAGATCTGGGTTTGCTTTTGGTTATTATTGTTATGTTTATGATCTGGGTCTTCAGTTTATGATGATGGATTTGTGTTATTATTATTATTATTGGTTTTGTTTATATGTTATTATTGATTTGATTGGTGTGTTGTTGTAAACCTAAATCGGTTGTCAATTTGGGGTTAATTGGATGGGTTTGAATTTGGGGTTTTCTTGATAACTGTACAGGTTTTATTATTATTATTATTATTTATTTATTTTTTTGTATTTTTTATTTATTTACTTTTTTTAGTGGGTGCGGCTGGGTATAACGAAAACCCTAATAGATGGGTTGACTTGTTGACTTTTTTTCTTCTAGCTTACTGTATACTAGGGTTTGTTTATGTTTATCAGTTTATGACTCTATGTTTATATTTATGTTTATTTATTTGTTTAATAATTTAAAAATCAAATTTTTATGTTAAATTTTGTGAATCTTTATGATATAGTTTCCTTATCTAATAGGGTTACAAAAAATGTATGCTTTATAGGTGTTGTTGTTCTACACGTGATAGGATCAGTTGGATTAATGCTGCACTCTTATTATTAATATTATTATTATTATATTTCTGTTTATTTTTGTTTCTATTGTGTATGTATGTACTTGCAGCTGTTTAGTGTAATTTAGTTGAGTCTATTAACTGGTTTTTAACTTTTTATTATGTTTAAGATACTGTTTATTATTAGTTTCTGCATTAATGTGTTTGTGTGTTCACATTGAGCTTGCATATTATGAAGTTACTTAAAACATATGATGAATAAATGATGTGAATTTTTGTGTTAAGTAATTAAGTTTATGAGTTTATATTTCTTGATTTGTAAAAGTTAAGATTATTTGTTTGGTATATCTTCCTGTTATTGTCTTACAACAGTCATGTCACAGTGTTTTTATTAGTTTTTTTAGCTGTTTGTTCCTATATATCTATGCTATATGTGACTGATGGTTAATTTTAGCTGTGACCACAGTGTAGTGTCTATATGCATGGCTCTAGTTTTACTTCTGATTTTTTAGGCTGGTCCTTTGTATTGTAATGCAATTTTTCATGCATGTTTTTATCAAAGATTAAGTCAAACTGTTTATAATCATATGCTATTATATTTTGATTTGTGTTTATTATAATTTTTTGTTAAAATTTAACTAAACATGTATGTTTCTCTTGTTACAGTAGTATTTTAGACATGAACGGAAATGACGAGAGGGGCATTGTCCCAGCATTTAACTCCAGCTACTCAACTGTGAAGATCGATTCCTTATGTATCAAACTTGGTATTAGGAAGGAGAAGGACGATGACTCAAAGTGTAGACATTTTTCAATACGGTAAGGTTTAGTGTTTCGGTTCTTATTGCATGTTATGAAGTAGATTAATTGTTGGTTGTGAATATTCGATTAACTATCTTTATTGTTGCATTCGCTTTGTTTAAACGTTTATCGAGTAGACATTTTATTGTGAATGGAATTAGAATATCAACAAATTATAAGGCTGCAATAAGTTAATTATACTTGAGGCATGTTTTTAGAGATGTTGATAACAAATGCTTTCTTTTTATGCTTTATTTTGTATGTTATACATTGTTATCTACAGTTGATAGAAATAGTACTATTTTCTACGATCACTAGCTAGTTAGTTATATGCACAAGGTTGAATGGTTTCTTGAGTAGACATATTATTGTGAATGAAATTATAATATCAACAAGTTATAAGGCTGCTGCAAGTAAATGTCTAGGAGTAATATTCGCGCATGTTTTGGAGATGTTGATAACAAATGTTTTCTTTTATGTTTTTTTATGCATGTTAGACATTGTTAACATGGATAAATATTCTTTGCACAATCACTAGCTAGCTAGTTATATTCATCTGTTTATCTATAATTTGAATAGGTTTGCTTGATGTGAATTCGTACTCCTTTTACCATGCAATATTTAGTAAACTGTCTATGATCCTTTCGGTTAGCGGCACTTATCTAATTCTTTTTGCAAATAGCATATATGTTATTATTATTATTTTTTTGAATTATATTTAGTTTCAGGCTTAATGTTTTATCTATTCAACTGTCGATTATCCATTTCTTTAGCATGCGTATATAAGATTATCTAACTGTCTATTTGACCTTTATATTTGGTCAACGCAGAGGTTATGTTGCTGGAATGCGTGAAAGGGTTAACAGTAGCGTGTTACCTTTCACTGAACTGCCACCGATGGAAGTCCCAAACTTTAGATATTGGCGTTGCAAAAAGTGCTTGCAGAATAATAATGAAGTTGCAAATGCCTCAACTGAGACCGCTTTAATCTCAGTTGATCACTGTGCATTCTCACCTCCTGCTTGGCCGCATCCTCGACAAGATATTTACCGAGCGCCATTTGTTCCTTTCGGTGAGGGCACTTCAGGTAATTTACATTTTAACAAGTCGTAATTTTTAAATTTATTTAAATTCACCAATTTTGGTTTTAATTAATTTTTTTAATAGGTAGTAAAGCTGTTGATGATGCCATGGTTGTTGACTTAGAAGCTGATGAAAGTCAAACTTCTGAAGAATTGACCGATCGAGTCAACGTTCGTCAAGAACCGACTCGACTTTGTATAACCGACAGTACTGCTGGTAAACTAGTGATCAATGAGTTGATCGATCACGATAATTCCCAAGGCAACGAGACCATAAGTCAACCTCTTGAACCTGGTCAAGAGATTGATAATTACCAAAACGGACTTCCAAAACGAAAGGCTCGAAAAGTTCGTTTACTGAAGGAATTATTATGTGGAAATACCGAAAATCAGCAACCGAAGGACGACTCGCCTTCATCGCCTCCTCGGATTAAACGAAAAACGCTCCATGATCATGACAATGATAATGATCGACATCACGATGATGATGATCGTCGTGATCCTAAAAGGTCAAAGTCTTCAAAGGCGGTTGCGGTTCCGGTTCCAGAAACCAACGTGACGGAACCTTCTAGAAATCCAGGCGGTCGTGAGTTTGAAGAAAGTATTAACAGATACGAGTGGAACAAAACCGGGGCGCAGAGGAGTTCAGTTCACGGTAGAATCGGAAGCGATCCAATGACAGCGTGGCGGTCAATATTCAGTGATATGGGAAGAACAGAAAACCGGGCTCCTCTTACTTACAGTGCGCCGAGAAGCAGAGGAACAGAACCGTACTCGAACTTCATGAACTCGCTAAAGTCAGACAAGAGAGTCAACCCTTCAAAGAAGATACCACCGAGCAACCCGATTAAAAGTAAGTTTTTCGTCGAGGATTCAAGGAGGATGCAGGATGAGAGTCGGGCCGGTGCAGGTACGGGGCTTGGGCTTGGGCTTGATCTTTCTCTAAATTATGATCCGCAATCCAACCTTCGGTCTCAACTGTCCGCTCTGAATCGCCCGTCGAACCAAGATTTCAGCAGAAAGCCCGGTTTTTTCTCGTCGGAAACGAGTAACTTTACGCCTAGGATTCAACCAGATTCGATGAGGTTGTTGGATAGAACAGTTTCGTATGGCGGTTGCTCGGGGCATCAGAAACTGGTACTGTTATATTTAATTTTGCGCTTAACGTTATTAATGAGTTGTTATGTGATTAATCTTGCGTTAGTTGTTATTTTATAGGATTTTTCTGATCCTTACAATAGGAACAATACTGGAGTTGGAGGGTACTCTGAATTCACAAGGCCTAATAATAATAATCGTCAAAGACAAGAAAATATGTTTTCGATTGGGAGATCGGATGAACGGGAAGTAATCGAGCTTATGGCGAGAAATCAATTCGAGAGGAGTTTATCTGAAGCTAACAAGAACGGGACAATGTCCGGTTTTCACAAACCTATGAACGGGCAAACGACACCTTCGCATCCTGAATATCTCAACATGATAAGACCGGGCGAGAACGTGGGTCGAAGTCCACCTCGCGGATTCTTCCATCAAGACCGAGTCTCGAATTTCACAATGAATCAGAAGAAGCCGTTTAATGGCGCTTGGATGTTGGATGCAGGCCCTCAGAGACGTTATGATTATGATTATGATTCGCGTTATCATTATGCGTTGAATGGGAACGGTAAAAGGCCTCAAACTCATCTTTATAATCCTAATAATATGCAGGTGCTTGAAGGTTTGAATAAGTACAACAGTAATACGTGTCAGCATGAAGCAGGCGGTATGCCGTTTGGTCAGGCGTATGCAAAGTACTCGGAAAAAGATAAGGGAAAGAACATGATGAATTTGGATCTAAATCTTGTGGCGGAAGAGCAAAACAATTTTGAATCTTTAGATGTGAACCGAAACCGTATGTGTGCGTTTGATTCTTCGTATTCAAATGAAGCCATACTCGCAATGCAGCTGCTAAGCTTAATGGATGCAGGGAAGTTAAGCCATCAGCCTTTCAGTTTGACTGGTCAAACAGGCGTAACGAAACCGAAACCGAGACCAAATTCTTCTTGCTTTAGTCATGGCGGCTCAACCGTGACCGAAAGAACTAGCCCGTTCGTCAATCCAATCGGAACCTCGCATACTAGCGTGCTTCGACCCAGTCAAAATGCTAATTTGACCGCCTCTAGTCATGGTCAACAAGTTTTTCATAAACAACCGGAGGTGAGGTCAAGAGGTGCGTCGTTGGTTTCGGGCGGTTTCCAACCGGTGGATTCAGTTGTGTTTCCTTTCCCGTGGCAGGCGGGTGAAGGCCGAAACACAGTGGCTAACCGCACCCTCGGACCGAGGCTTGACCCGGTCAACACTGATGTGTGCGTTTTGAACCAGAACCCCGCAGATATCAGTTCGCCTGGACCGGACAATCCGTGGATGATAAACGCTGAGGATCTGGTGCGCAAGGGTGAGAGTTCTCGTGGTCAAATAGTCAAAAGAAAGCCGTGAAGCCTGCGCTTTGAATCTGGTTTAGAGATAATATTAAAGACGATATCAATAATAAGTAACAGTGGATAAGGATAATCTAGTTAATGCATCTTTAAAGTTTTAGCTAAAGTAAGTCGAGTTATGATCTCCCGTTATCAGAGACAGGTATGGTTTTGCTTATTAGTAGTATATTCTGTCAGCTGGATATATTTATGCTATAGCTTATAGAGGTGTTTTATCTTTTTAGACATGAATTATGGTTTTTGGTTTTTGGTTTTTTAGACAATGTTGTTTGTTGTTTTATTTTATATACTCATGGTTTGGAGTTTGAGATATTGCTCTGTTGTTTATGCTCTGTTTGAATTTGGGACAAAAAGTGTAACATGTTTATAAAAACTTGATAAAAAAGTTAAAGCCGGCCGATTTTTTTAAAAATATATGGCGAGTTTTAAGCAGATAAGCGGTAAGTGTTTGGATGATACAGTTGCTGATAGTCATACTTTAGGGTGTTTGAAAAGTGTTTATTTCAATCTGATTCAAGTTTACAAGCCCCATTTCACAAACACCAGCCTGTCAAGGCCTATATGAGTTAGGGGTGTGCGTGGTGCGGTTCGGTGCGGTTTTTTACTAAAACCGAACCAAAAACCAAACTTTTGGTTTTATGATTTTTTAAACCGTTAGGTTTCGATTTTTTCGGTTTTCTGTTTTTGGGTTCGTTCGGTTTTAGATGCGGATAATTGAGACAAAACTTTTTGGGCAAACTTTTTCGGTTTTTCGGTTTTAGATGCTTGGTTTTAATTTTTGGTTATTTCGGTTCAGTTATGTTTTTTTTGGTTCTTTACAATATAAAAAACCGAACCAAAACCAATATTTCGGTTTTTGAAAAAGTTCAAAACCGAACCGCCGGTTTTTAATTCAGTTAGGTTTTTTCGGTTTGGTTTTTTTGGTTTTTTCGGTTTTGGTTTGGTTTTATCGGTTTTGGTTTGGTTTATTCGGTTTTGTGCACACCCCTAATAAGAGTTGTATAGGTGCAGAGGTGTCAGACCTATTTTATTACCTACGCCTATATGACACGAATAGCTATATACGAGGTGTATAGGCCCTGATGTCTTGTATAAACGCCTAGTTTTGTGCCCGTCCGAGTATCTTGCTTTGTCATACTCCGGAGGACGCTACTTGGTTATCTTATATAAAATAGCAAATAATGGTTTTTTTATAGAATTTACTATGAAATCCTATTAATATTAAAATTTATGGTTTTTTTCAAGTATAAAACATAAAAATAATAAATACACGCTACTTTGATTATCTTCCATGTATTATGTAGTTTTTGCAATAATTCTTAACATATTGTTAATCCCGACGTGTTATAATATGTTGAGTGTTGAAATAACCGCACAATAGTATGTTTGATTCTCGTGGTTTTATCATACGTATATAACCTTCTTAAATATACATGTTTTTTTTAGTTTTCAGTATATTCAGGCATCTTAAAACGTGGGAACATATGTGGGCCGGCTTCCCATTTGTTAGACCAATTTAAATTAGCTTTATTTTTAGCCACCAATAGCCCCCCTATTTTACTAATGATAACTTTATCAAAGCAAAGTTTCACTCAAACCTCAAAGGTTCTTTTACTACTATTAGTTTTCACATCAAAAGTAGTTAATAACTAAAAATTTACCGGAAAATAAGACGTTACACTTTGGTTTCTGTTCACTTTGTCATGTTAAAACATACACACGTGTTTTTTTGTTTCAGCGTTTGTATCATGATAACGAAAGGAAAACGAGTTTCAACATCAACTTTGAAAGAAAAACAAATGTATGGATCCTTTGTGATCTATGCACAGTTCATTTTCTCGTTAAAGGTTGTGCATATTTTCGATATATTTCTATTTCACCTATTTAAAGAAATAGCATACCCGCAGTTATTACTTTCTTGGATTTGTATAATCAACTTTGCATCACAAGATCATTGAGCAATGAAACATCCAAAGCAAGACAAAAAGTTCACAAACCTTTTACATTAGTGATCCTTCTTCAATTTTGTCAAAAGGGGTAAGTTTATATAATCTTCGTCATTATAAAAACAAGCCATAGACGGTTACCACATATCTTAGAGAGTTGTTGCCACTTCAAAATTAGAGAAAAGCTGATATTGAAGAAAACTATTGGCCAAAGGTCCATGAGTGCACGCATGATTACTCCATTAACGCTCACGACACACTACACGTCATTTTGCACCTTTTCATGTAGCTTTTATTCACTAGTGCCACTCGAGTTAGGTTGTTGGGACACCTTGGCTCATCTACGCAATGTCAATATGGCATGTGTTTGAGATCAAAACCTCCTATTCACATCATTAAACTAACTTAAACCTTTCCATTTATACTAAGTTTATGGTGGATCAAGAATAGATCTAGGTGCCACAATGTTGAATGGATCAATGGTGTAATTTCAGTTTAATAAACTTTGATAGTCATGTTCGGACCTGACCCGGTGTAAATGACCAATCCTACCCAATTCGTGGGTACAAACCAAGATTCAGATCCTCAGAGAAATTGCAACTGAACCCGAAACCGATTCCATCTTTGCCCGATCAAAACATAGTGCTGATTGGACCAAAATCCGCTAAAACTTGCACAAAACGATCAAAAATCTGAACATAGCCGGAAACCAGTTTCTAAAAAAAAGCCTTGAGTTGTGCACCTCTAATTAGAGATACACATAAAACCCGAACCCGGAACATGTGATACTCAGGTTTTTACTACCTGAAATCGAACTTGACCTTACCCGTAAGGCACAGATAGTACCTGATTTGAACCCGGTAATATCTTAAGCATATAAACTACCGGAACCGAGTTTTTCTAATACCAGAAATCGGGGTTTTCAAAAACCCGATCTTTTTCAAATACCCGATCTTTACCCGAAATTACTCAAAAAGTACCCAAAAAATTGCAACCTCTTAAAAAACTCAATCTATGCTCGAAAAATACCTGAAAAAAAATATCCGTAATTATGGTTTTACAATACCTGAAATTATTGTATTCAAAACCTGGGGCTATTCATCAAATCTGACCATAATTTCGGTCCTGGAGACCTCCATCAAATATTTTATGACCCAACGAAAGAACCTGATCAATGAAATGTCCTTAAAGCTTTCTCGTGGCCCGTTCGTAATTTTGCTACTGCGGCCAAAGGGGTATGTTCAACGTCAGCCCGAAAAAACTAAGTACGGGGCTATTCACCGAATCTTAAAATATTTTCGGTCCTAGATACCTCAATCGAATATTTTATAATCCTACGAAAGAATCGGATCAACGAAATATCCTTAAAGCTTTCCCATGGCCCGTTCGAAATTTTGCTACTGCAGCCAAAGGGATATGTTCACCGTCAGCCCAAAAAAACTGAGTATGGGGCTATTCATCGAATCTGACCGTATTTTCGGTCCTGGAGACCGACATCGAATATTTTTATCACCCAAAGAAAGAATCGGATCAATGAGATGTCCCTAAGGTTTTCCCGTGGCCCGTTCGAAATTTTGCTACTACGGCCAAAGGGGTATGTTCACCGTCAACCAGAAAAAACTGTGCATGGCGCTATTCACCGAATCTGACAATGTTTTCGGTCCTGGAGACATCCATTGAATATTTTATGAACATACGAAAGAATAGGATCAATGAAATGTCCCAAAAGCTTTCCCGTGGCCCGTTCGAAATTTTGCTACTTAGACCAAAGGGGTATGTTCACCGTCAGCCCGAAAAAACTGAGTATGGGGCTATTCACCAAATCTGACCATATTTTCGGACCTGGATACCTTCATAGAATATTTTATGACCTTACGAAAGAATCGGATCAATAAAATGTCCCTATAGCTTTCCCGTGGCCGTTCGAAATTTTGCTACTATGGCCAATAGGGTAGTGTCACCATCAGCCCGAAAATACTGAGTATGGGGCTATTCACCGAATCTGACCATATTTTCGTTCCTGAAGACCACCATCAAATATTTTATGACCACACGAAAGACTCGGATCAATAAAATGTCCCTATAGCTTTCCCGTTACCCGTTCGAAATTTTGCTACAACGGCCAAAGGGGTATGTTCACCGTAAGCCCGAAAAAACTGAGTATGGGGCTATTCACCGAATCTGACCATATTTTCGGTCCTGGATACCTCCATCGAAAACTTTATGACCCTACGAAAAAATCGGATCAATGAAATGTCCCTAGAGCTTTCCGTGGCTCGTTTGAAATTTTGCTACTACGGCCAAAGGTTCACCGTCAGCTCGAAAAAACTGAGTATGAAGCTATTCACTGAATCTGACCATATTTTCAGTCCTGGAGACCTCCATCGAATATTTTATGACCCAACGAAATAATCGGATCAATGAAATGTCTCTAGAGCTTTTCTGTGGCCCGTTCGAAATTTTGCTACTACGGCCAAAGGGGTATGTTCACCGTCAGCCCGAAAAAACTGAGTATGGGGCTATTAACCCAAAATGACCATATTTTCGGTCCTGTAGACCAGATCGAGTATTTTATGACCCTACGAAAGAATCGGATCAATGAAATGTCCCTAAAGCTTTCCTGTGGCCCGTTCGGAATTTTGCTACTACGGTCAAACAGGTATGTTCACCGTCAGCCCGAAAAACTGAGTATGGGGCTAGTCACCGAAAATGACCATATTTTCGATCCTGGAGACCTGCATCGAATATTTTATGACCCTTCGAAATAATCGGATCAATTTGATGTCCATAGAGCTTTCCCGTGGCCCGTTCAAAATTTTGCTACTAAGGCATAAGGGGTATGTTCACTGTTAGCCTGAATAAACTGATTATGGGGCTATTCACTGAAAAGACCATATTTTCGGTCCTGGAGACCTGCATCAAATATTTTATGACCCTTCGAAAGAATCGGATCAATTTGATGTCCATAAAGCTTTCCCGTTGCCCGTTCAAAATTTTGCTACTAAGGCCTAAGGGGTATGTTCACCGTTAGCCTGAATAACCTGATTATGGGGCTATTCACCGAAAAGACCATATTTTCGGTCCTGGAGACCTACATCGAATATATTTTGACCCTACGAAAGAATCGGATCGATTTGATGTCCCTAGAGCTTTCCCATGGCCCGTTCGAAATTTTGCTACTAAGGCCTAAGGGGTATGTTCACCGTTAGCCTGAATAACCTGATTATGGGGCTATTCACCGAAAAGGACCGTATTTTCAGTCCTAGAGACCTGCATCGAATATTTTATGACCCTACGAAAGAATCGGATCGTTTGATATCCCTAAAGCTTTCCCGTGGCACTTTCGAAATTTTGCTACTACGGGCAAAGGACTATGCTCACCGTCAACCCGAAAAAACTCAGTATGGGGCTATATACCCAAAATGACCATATTTTCTGTCCTGGAGACCAACATCGAATATTTTATGACACTACGAAAGAATCGGATCGATTTGATGTCCCTATAGCTTTCCGGTGGCCCGTTCGAAATTTTGCTACTATGTTCACCGTCAGCCCGAAAAAACTGAGTATGAGGCTATTCACCGAAAATGACCATATTTTCAGTCCTGGAGACCTGCATCGAGTATTTTATGACCCTACGAAAGAATAGGTTCGATTAGATGTCCCTAAAGCTTTCCCGTGGCACGTTCGAAATTTTGCTACTACGGCCAAAGGGGTATGTTCATCGTCAACTCGAAAAAACTGAGTATGGAGCTATTCACCGAAATAACCATACTTTCGATCCTGAAGACCTGCATCGAATATTTTATGACCATACGAAAGAATCGGATCGATTTAATGTTCATGGAGCTTTCCCGTGGCCCGTTCGAAATTTTGCTACTACGGTCAAATGGGTATGTTCACCGTCAGCCCGAGAAAACTGATTATGGGGCTATTCACCGAAAATGACCGTATTTTCGGTCCTGGAGACCTACATCGAATATTTTTTGACCCTACGAAAGAATCGGATCGATTAGAAGTCCCTATAGCTTTCCCGTGGCCCGTTCGAAATGTTACTACTATGTTCATCGTCAGCCCGAAAAAACTGAGTATGGGGCTATTCACCGAAAATGACCATATTTTCAGTCATGTAGACCTGCATCGAATATTTTATGACCTTACGAAAGAATCAGATCGATTTGATGTCCCTAAAGCTTTCCCGTGACACGTTCGAAATTTTGCTACTACGGCCAAAGTATGTTCACCGTCAGCCCGAAAAAACTGAGTATGGGGCTATTCTTCGAAAATGACCATATTTTCGGTCCTGGAGACCTCCATCTAATATTTTATGACCCAACGAAAGAACCGGATCAATTTGATGTCCCTAGAGATTTCCCGTGATCCGTTCAAAATTTTGCTACTACGGCCAAAGGGGTATGTTCATCGTAAGCTCGAAAAAACTTAGCATGGGGCTATTCACCGAATTTGACCATATTTTCGGTCTTGGAGACATGCATCGAATATTTTATGATCCTACGAAAGAATCGGATCAATGAAATGTCCCTAAGGCTTTCCCGTAGCCCGTTGGATATTTTTCTACTAAGGCCAAAGTGGTATGTTCACCATCAGCCCGAAAAAACTGAGTACGGGTCTATTCATCGAAAATGGCCGTATTTTCGGTCATTTAGACCTGCATCGAATATTTTATGACCCTACGTAAGTATCAGATCGATTTGATGTCCCTAGAGCTTTCCCGTGGCCCGTTCGAAATTTTGCTACTACGGCCAAAGGGGTATGTTCACCGTCAGCCCGAAAAAACTGAGTATGAGGCTATTCACCCAAAATGACCATATTTTCGGTTCTGGAGACCTGCATCGAATATTTTATGACCATACGAAAAAATCATATCGATTTAATGTCCCTATAGCTTTCCCGTGGCCCGTTCGAAATTTTGCTACTACGGCCAAAGGGGTATGCTCACCGTTAATCCGAAAAAACTGAGTATGGGGCTATTCACCGAAAATGACCATATTTTAGGTCCTGGAGACCAGCATCGAATATTTTATGACCCTACGAAAGAATCGGATCGATTTGATTTCCTTAGAGCTTTCCCGTGGCCCATTCAAAATTTTGCTACTACGGCAAAAGTGGTATGTTCACCGCCAGCCCGAAAAAACTAATTATGGGGCTATTCACCGAAAATGACCGTATTTTCGGTCCTGGAGACCTGCATCGAATATTTTATGACCCTACGAAAGAATCGTATCAATTTGATGTCCCTATAGCTTTCTTGTGGCCCGTTCGAAATTTTGCTACTATGTTCACCGTCAGCCCGAAAAAACTGAGTATGGGGTTATTCACCGAAAATGACCATATTTTCAGTCCTGGAGACATGCATCGAATATTTTATGACCCTACGAAAAAATCGGATCAATTTGATATCTCTGGAGCTTTCCCGTGGCCCGTTCGAAATTTTGTCACTACGGCCAAAGTGGTATGTTCACCGTCAGCCCGAAAAAACTGAGTATGGGGCTATTCACCCTAAACGACCATATTTTCGGTCCTGGAGACCTGTATCGAATATTTTATGACCCTACGAAAGAATCAGATCGATTTGATGTCCCTAAAGCTTTCCCGTGGCCCGTTCAAAATTTTGCTACTACGACCAAAGGGGTATGTTCTCTATCAGCCCGAAAAAACTAAGTATGGGGATATTCACCGAAAATGACCATATTTCCAGTCCTGGAGACATGCATCGAATATTTTATGACCCTACGAAAAAATCGGATCGATTTGATGTCCCTAGAGCTTTCCCGTGGCCCGTTCGAAATTTTGTCACTACGGCCAAAGGGTATGCTCACCGTTAGCCCGAAAAAACTGAAAATGGGGCTATTCACCCAAAACGACCATATTTTCGGTCCTGGAGACCTTTATCGAATATTTTATGACCCTACGAAAGAATCGGATCGATTTGATGTCCGTAGTGCTTTCCCGTGGCCCGTTCGAAATTTTGCTACTACGGCCAAATAGGTATGTTCACCGTCAGCCCAAAAAAACTGAGTATGAGGCTATTCACCCAAAATGACCATATTTTCGGTTCTGGAGACCTGCATCGAATATTTTATTACCCTACGAAAGAATCAGATCGATTTGATGTCCCTAGAGCATTCCCGTGGACCGTTATAAATTTTGCTACTACGGCCAAAGAGGTATGCTCACCGTTAGCCCGAAAAAATTGAATATGGGGCTACTCACCGAAAATGACCATATTTTTGGTCCTGTAGACCTACATCGAATATTTTATGACCCTACGAAAGAATCGGATCGATTTAATGTCCCTAAAGCTTTACCGTGGCTCGTTCAAATTTTTGCTACTACGGCCAAAGGGGTATGTTCACCGTCAGCTCGAAAAAATTGATTATGGGGCTATTAACCGAAAATGACCGTATTTTCGGTCCTGGAGACCTACATCGAATATTTTATGACCCTATGAAAGAATCAGATCAATTTGATGTCCCTATAGCTTTTTCGTGACCCGTTCTAAATTTTGCTAGTATGTTCACCGCCAGCCTGAAAAAACTGAGTATGGGCTATTCACCGAAAATGACCATATTTTCCGTCCTGGAAACCTGCATCGAATATTTTATGACCCTACGAAAGAATCAGATCGATTTGATGTCCTTAGAGCTTTCCCGTGGCCCGTTCGAAATTTTGCTACTACGGCCAAAGGATATGGTCACCGTCAGCCTGAAAAAATGGAGTATGGGGTTATTCACCGAATATGATCATATTTTCGGTCCTGGAGACCTGCATCGAATATTTTATGACCCTACGAATGAATCGGATCGATTTGATGTCCCTAGAGCTTTCCCGTGGCCTCTTCGAAATTTTGCTACTACGGCCAAAGGGGTATGCTCACCGTTAGCCCGAAAAAACTGAGTATGGTGCTATTCTTCGAATTTGACCATATTTTCGGTCCTGGATGTCTCCATCGAATATTTTATGACCCCACGAAAAAGTCTTATCAAAGAAATGTCCCTAGAGCATTCCCGTGGCCCGTTCGAAAATTTCCTACTACGTCCAAAGGGGATGTTCACCTTCAGCCCGAAAAAACTGAGTATGGAGCTATTCGCATAATCTGACCATATTTTCGGTCCTGAAAATCTCCATCAAATAATTTATGACCCAACGAAATAATCGGATCAATGAAATGTCCCTAAGACTTTCATGTGGCCCGTTAGAAATTTTGCTACTACGGCCAAAGGGGTATGTTCACCGTCAGCTCGAAAAAACTGAGTATGGGGCTATTCACCGAATCTTACCATATTTTCGTTCCTGGAAAGCTACATCGAATATTTTATGACCCAATGAAAGAATCTGATCAATGAAATGTCCATAGGGATTTCCTGTGGCCCGTTAAAAATTTTTCTACGACGACCAACGGGGTATGTTCACCGTCAGCCCGAAAAAACTGAGTATGGGGCTATTCACCGAATCTGACCGTATTTTCGATCCTAGAGACCGACATCGAATATTTTATGACCCAAAGAAAGAATCGGATCAATGAGATGTCCCTAAGGCTTTCCCGTGGCCCGTTCGAAATTTTGCTACTACGGCCAAAGGGGTATGTTCAACCAGAAAAAACTGAGCATGGCGCTATTCACCGAATCTGACCATATTTTCGGTCATAGATACCCCCATCGAATATTTTATGACCCTACGAAATAATCGGATCAATGAAATGTCCCTAAGGCTTTCCCGTGGCCCGTTGGAAATTTTGCTACTAAGGCCAAAGCGGTGTGTTCACCGTCAGCCCGAAAAAACTGAGTATGTGGCTATTCACCGAATCTGGCCATATTTTCGGTCCTGAAGACCCTTTCGAATATTTTATGACCTTACGAAATAATCGGATTAATGAAATGTCCCTAAGGATTTCCCGTGGCCCGTTAGAAATTTTGCTACTATGGTCAAAGGGATATGTTCACCTTCAGCCCGAAAAAACCGAGTATGGAGCTATTCACATAATCTGACCATATTTTCGGTCCTGGAAATCACCATCGAATAATTTATGACCCAACGAAATAATCGGATTAATGAAATGTCCCTAAGGCTTTCCCGTGGCCCGTTAGAAATTTTGCTACTACGACCAAAGGGGTATGTTCACCGTCAGCTCAAAAAAACTGAGTATGGGCTATTCACCGAATCTGACCTTATTTTCGTTCCTGGAAACCTACATCGAATTTTTTATGACCCAACGAAAGAATCTGATCAATGAAATGTCCCTAGGGCTTTCCCGTGGCCCGTTAGAAATTTTGCTACTATGGCCAAAGGGGTATGTTCACCGTCAGCCCGAAAAAACTGAGTATGTTGCTATTCACTGAATTTGACCATATTTTCGGTCCTGGATGCCTCCATCGAATATTTTATGACCCAGCGAATGAATCGGATCAATGAAATGTCAGTAAGGCTTTCCCGTGGCCCGTTCGAAATTTTGCTACTACGACCAAAGGGGTATGCTTACCATCAGCCCGAAAAAACTGAGTATGAGGCTATTCACCGAATCTGACTATGCATGACCCGAACCTGGTGCATATTATATGATTCTTAGAGACAGTATCCATGCCCGAACCCGACCGAGGTATGACCGATACTTGATTTTCCAATATCCGGTTTTATCATAACATTATTAGAAAAACCCGATTTACACATCTTTATTGTTAAATCCAATCTAGCCCAGCCCAAACGTGAAACCAGCCCAACATCCAAATCTCGCAAACAAAGCTTAACGCGCCAGCCAGCAACAGCTCAAGTGGTTGGTTAATAAACTTATTGATGATGACTACATAAACCCTAATATTAATAATAATAATAATATTCATTCATCCCATTATCTTTCAAACCTTCATTCGTCATCAACACTCGTTAGGGTTTCATCCAGCCGTACGTATAATCAATCAACCGTCCGCCATGGGAAACAACAAGAAGGAACAATTCGACGTCTCCGATCTCAGCTCATCTCTTCCGGCCGCCGCCGCAGGTAACTTATCCCCAAACTCTAATTGATATACTGCCACGTCAGCTTAATTTAAAACTCTGTTTGATTAATGGTTATGGTTATTGTTTCAGCTCTCAGTGCTGAGGATCGTGCTGGCCTTGTAAACGCACTAAAGGTTGTTGCTTATTAATATTAATTATTATTATGATTTTTAGTTAATTAGTTTTTATATTGTGATTTAAGTTAGGGATTTGGTGTTTTGTTTGCAGGATAAGCTTCAGAACCTTGCAGGGCACCACACGAATGTTCTCGAGAGTTTGAGTCCGGTGGTTAGGAAGCGAGTTGAGTTTTTGAGAGAAATTCAGGTATAAATGATTTAAGGAATGTTTAGTTTAGTGTTTATGATGGATTTGTTTAATGTATGCTGATTGAGCATGTGTAGTTTGTGTGTTTAGAAGTTGATTATTAGTTGAATTTGTTATAACGTGTTTAGGTGTGTTTAGAAGCTGGTTAAACGAGGCAGCTCAGCTCAGCTCAGCTCAGCTCAAGCATGAGCTTGAAGTTAAACTAGCTTAAGATTGAGCCACGAGCCGAACTGATCTTTTGACTTGGTTACAAAAATGAGGCAGCTTTACTCAGATTGTTTGAAATCAAGTTTTTTTTAGCTAGATTTATTCAAGCTTTTATTAACTGAGTTACGAGCCAAGAGTTTTTTGAATAACCCCATCTGAATATTTATTGAATTAGGCTAACAAAATTTGAAGGGTTAGGTTGTGTCTGTTCTTGATTATTGTAAAAATGCATGCTTGTTGATTGTGTATCTTCTTTATGATAATGCTAAATGCTACTGTTTTATTTATGTATAGAGCGAACATGATGAACTTGAGGCCAAGTTTTTTGAAGAAAGAGCTGCTCTGGAAGCAAAATACCAGAAACTATACGCTCCACTATATTCAAAGGTGTGTATTAGTGATTTTGACATTTGTAATGTTACCGAGACCCCATTCTATATGTTGTTGAGATCAGCATGCTTTCTTTTTGACGATAGAATTCAAATATCAGAAGAATAAAAACAGTATTAACTTAGATGTCCAATCAAACACATTGTTATTTTTATATAAACTAGTGTACTTAACCATATTTTGAATTGCAGAGATACGATATAGTGAATGGTGTTGAAGTTGATGGAGCTAATGACACTGCAATGGATGCAGATGATAAAGAAAGTGAAGGTAAAGAAATTCTTTTAAAATTTTGTACCTTTTTTTGTTTGTGTTAAGTAAACGTAACTCCTGCAAAATGTCTGTTACAGAAAAAGGTGTGCCAAGTTTCTGGTTAAATGCAATGAAGAATAATGAAATTTTGGCTGAGGAGGTATAAACTGTGTTAATAACTTATACCATTATTAAATGTTTTTTTTAAAAAAAAGGTGGCATTTGTTTTTGTTTTGCGCTGATTTTGACTTTTGCACATTATCATCAGATTTCAGAACGAGATGAAGAAGCTCTCAAGTATCTGAAGGATATTAAGTGGTGTCGCATAGATGATCCCAAGGGTTTTAAGCTTGAGTTCTTCTTTGACACCAATCCTTTTTTCAAGAACTCTGTTTTGACCAAAACATATCATATGATTGATGATGACGAGCCTATTTTGGAAAAGGCCATAGGGTAACTCATTACATTCTTACTTCTATATACAATATCTGCTATCTTTTTATTTATTATTTTATTGCATTTCGCAGGACTGATATTGAATGGTTACCTGGAAAATGTTTGACGCAGAAGATACTGAAGAAGAAGCCGAAAAAGGGATCAAAGAATGCCAAGCCTATAACCAAAACAGAAGACTGTGAGAGTTTTTTCAATTTCTTTAACCCCCCACAAGTGCCAGATGATGAGGAAGACATCGACGAAGAGCAGGTAAAATTTTAGTCCAAAGTGGTCATTTGAAATTATTGATTTAATTCTGTGTTATAGTATTTGCTGAAATAATTTGATTTGGTAGGCTGAAGAACTTCAGAATCAAATGGAACAAGACTATGACATTGGGTGAGTTTCACACTTTTATTTATTTATTTATCTATTTATTTATATATTTTATATTATTGTAAATTTTTCATTTAATGGTAATTTTAAAGTCAATAGTTAAACTAAACTTGACATGCTTATTTTACTCAGTTCAACCATCCGGGATAAAATCATCCCTCATGCTGTCTCTTGGTTCACGGGTGAAGCTGCAGAAGAGGACGAGTTTGAAGGTATTGAAGATGATGATGAGGACATTGTTGATGATGAGGATGAAGATGACGAAGATGAGGATGATGACGACGAGGATGATGATGAAGACAAAGATGATGATGGAGACGAAGAGGAGACCAAGGGCAGGAGCAAGAAGGTACAATTTTATCAATGTTTGATTAGCTTACAGGTCAAACTTTACACGTTTTCTTAATTTAACCAAACCAAACTTTAGTCGAGCACAAAATGTTAGAATTTTTAGCGACCAATCACCAAGTAACATGCATATTGATTTTAGTACCTGTAGAAACTTATATTTTCTAAATATAAGTTGAAATATAAAGGTTTTTGTTTTTGATTTATTTCTAAATGATTATTGTTAGCGTATTCTGTATATATGATGTGTGCTGACATGGTTTTAATCAGTACCACATCAGCAGATTATTAAAATATTTAAAATTAAAATGAGAATAGTTTAAGTTGGTCATTAATTTGCATCTTAAATCGAAGTTAATTGCTTAACTCAGAAAACAGTTTATGCACTCCACATGTTCTCCTTAAGTTACTTTGTTGATTTGGAAATATGCTAATTCATCATTCTTTTGGTTTTGTTTCATGTAATGGCTTGCAGTCTTCCGGACAAAAGGTGATATAACAACCCTGATTAATTTTCATTTTTATATTTAAAAAGTATACATAAACTGATTAATGCTTTTGTCAACTGCAGAAGGGTGGCATTGTTCATGCCGGTGGTGAACAGGGTGAGCGGCCACCCGAGTGCAAGCAGCAGTAGGTTTGATGGGTGCACAGACTTGGTGCTCTATTGGTGGTGTTTTGGGTTGATTTATTTTCTCTGTTTTTTGATTATTATATATTTGTCAGTTGAGATGTCTAGCTTTTGTGGAATTCTAGAAACAACTTATGAAATATATTTATGGTTTTAGTTTACTTTTGTATGTGGTGTTAATGTCATTTTTACCAAATGGTGCATCTAATTTTTATCAATGACACCACCATTTTTGTCATGCTTTTAGAAGCACGGAATTTGTAGCTGTAATTGTAGGCATTTTTGTTCCTTTAAAGGTTAAGCAATAGATTGTCTTTACATGATGCATTCGGGTCATTGAAGTATGCCGAATCGTTTGTAAATATAGAATTTACAATTTGATTCTGCTTGTAGTATGATCTTTCAACTTCGGTTCTTTATTTTATGTTGCGTATTTGGTGATCGTAAAACTTTGTTATAGAAGATCGGTATATCTACATTTTATAAGAAATTTGAACGTTAGGGGTAATGGGGTATTAACCATTGCACATGTTTTTTTAACTGAAATGAGCCATGAAGATCTGGTGGACTAACAAGTTGGTGAATCTACTTTCTATAAATTGGTTAGCGTAAGTTAAAAAGTTAACGAGTACTCGAAAAGTTGATGGTTCACAAACACCATACTGAACGAAAGAATGGACACACAAACATAAACAAACTAAACTATTTAACATAAACACTAATGAACATTAAACCACATGATATCCAAAGATACTTACCACTTTACATGATAACCAAATAATATCAAAATAATATTTCTGTGTTCAAAATCCACAAACTTCTTCTAGTGTTTCGCGAGAAACAAGCTTCAATTCCTTCATTCTTCAAGGAATTTCAACATACACAATACTATCATACCGGACGTAATTGCCTTTATCCGTTAAGCTTACCAAGCAAATTATTTTTGTTTCGTTTATTAAATGGACGAACATAAACGAATCAAAATATTCTGAAAACCAAGTTGCTCGCGTAGTTACAAAGCAAAGCAAGCAACCAACCAACCGCGGCGTACGTACATAACTCGATATCCATAGCTTTCTAAACAATAATAATCACAGTAGGTTCCGGTGAAAGATGTCGTACTTGCTACCGCACTTGCACTCAGGCTGGGCCGTCGATCAGGCCATCCTCGCCGAGGAAGAGCGTCTCGTGGTTATCCGCTTCGGCCATGATTGGGACGAAACCTGTATGCAGGTAATAACCTAACCTATTAATATTATTATCATTATCATGTTACTGCTTGCATCTATTTCAGTTTCTGCTGCTAGGTTATTATTGACTGCGGTGCCCTAATTTTGAAATTGGGGATGATGTTTATAGCTTATTAGGTGAATAAATTGTACCTAGTATATTATTTAATTAGTTAATCATCGAGTTTATATAGAAGGAGGTCAGTGCAAATTGGATTGTAAATATTATTTAGCATTGTTTATTGTTAATTCAATTCATAGAGGCATCATGCTGCTTGCATCTAGTAATTGGCTAAGCAGTTAATGCGGAAAAATATCTGATACCGTGGTGGGATATCGATAATCTTAATATATATATATATATATAGCAGTTTAACACTAACGATTCAGTATACACTCCTACCATTAACAAGTTTTCCTCATGCTGCTTGCATCTAGACTTAAAACATTGATATCGGGAATATTGGTGATATATCGGTGAAATATAGGTCAATATCGCCGATAGATATTTCACATGAGGACCGATAACTGATAACCAAGTAGCTCTGATGATGGTATATCAGGTTATTATATGTCTTTTGGGTTAATATGGACTGGTGATTAAGGATTATAACTTTAATCTAACCATTTCATGAACTTAAGGTATTGCTTTGTTGTCCCATGTTTTACATTTAAATTAAACGCCATGCAATAATTGATATAGATATAGGTGCAGATCGATACTTACAAAAGATGCTGCACTCTAACGTGTGGTTTCAAGTTCGTAAAAGATGTGTCAAATGAGTTTTTGCATTAGCATGCAAACACAATTTTGTTGTTTAAGTTGGTGAGTGAATCTTACATGTGACGGTGCATGGAGTCAAATCTAGTGACTCAGTGAGTACCTTAACTTAATGAAGCCATGCATCCAGATTGGGATGGTACTATTATAAACCAATAATACGAGCTTAAACATCCATGTTGATCCATCTTGAGGCTCTAAGCTTCCTTTATTACTTGATCAGTTGTCTGGGTGATTCCCTTAAAGCATCCACCACACATGCATTAGCAATTAAATTTATAAATCCTGTTAAAGTTTTTAATTGTATGGTTTGCAAACGTACTTTTACTGTTTAAAAACTAAAGTTGCATGGATCTGCTTAAAGCAATTTTGAACAAAGGTGCAAGGTACAATTTTTTCACTTTTGTTTGATTAACCAGTTTCGACTTCAATTCAACAAATTGATGTGTTTGACCCCTTATCTTTAGTCTTTGGTATCACACAACTTACCAAGCATTTAAAACTGAATTTATATAACCAATTCATACGTGTATAACTCAACCACAAATCTAACTGTGCTGAGTCAAAGCATGGCATAGCTATCTAACTATTTGCACAATAAACACACGACAAACTAATTATGTTATAAACATTAGTTTCAATGATACTTTAATGAGGGCTATTTAACCTTGTAATAAACAACTCAAATCATGAGAATCATAATCTCACTACAACAACACTCGGTAAAATCCCACCATAGCAAAGCTTTGGTAGATAATGTTTCTGTTTATATGTGGTACACTAATTGTTTATCATATGAGCTTTAAAAATACCAACAAAAATGGGTTTGGCCCAACATGACCGGATTTATGACCCGCACCTCTACCAATTTTGCATTTTTTTGTTGTTGATGTTGATCGCTTGTATTAATCTAACTTTCCCTGTTTTTGTGAATCTGTAGATGGATGAAGTGCTTTCTTCAGTTGCAGAGACAATAAAAAACTTTGCTGTAATATACCTGGTGGACATCACAGAAGTACCCGACTTCAACACGATGTATGAACTGTACGACCCGTCAACTGTAATGTTCTTTTTCAGGAACAAGCATATCATGATCGATCTTGGTACTGGTAACAACAATAAGATCAACTGGGCCATGAAAGACAAACAAGAGTTCATAGACATTGTGGAGACCGTCTACCGTGGGGCCCGCAAGGGACGTGGTTTGGTCATTGCCCCCAAAGATTACTCCACCAAGTACCGTTACTAATCTCATTCGGATCAGAGCTTCTGTGTGTATTTGAACTGTGTTTTGAAAGACTTAAACTGGTTGTGACCTTTGAATTGTTATAATATTGGTGTGATTGTTGTCTTTTGAAAACTATGTTATGAGGTATAACGACTTTGCTTAATCATCTTGCGTATCTAGTTACTCGATTTGATGTGAAAACTGATAAGTTGTTCGTATGACTATGGTTATTACCAGGGGTGAATGAAACTCGGTCCAAACAGTTGAAATCAACAAGTTAATCTGAAGCCGGATGACTGAACCTTTACTGTTTAAGTTTAATCAAACACTAGTCAAATGTTTTAAGTCAGTTGAAACCAAGAAGTCAAACTGAAACCGGATGACTGAACCTTTACTGTTTAAGTTTAATCAAACACGTCGAGGCAAATAACTAACCTTGAGTCACTAGTTAAATGTTTTAAGTCCGGTTCATGTTTTGGAACAATCCGTGGAACCAGTTTCTGACCTCAGTATGGTTTTGGGATTTTTGCACTCCCTTAAACTTTACTCGCTGTAACTAAACGAAAAGAAGTATATACCAAATGTCAATGAAACATTTTGTGACATTAAAAGAGGAAGTGAAAATACAATCACTTTTAAAATATATATGGGTTGGAAAATAGTATAGAGATTCCTGTTTCATTTTATTTATACAAAAAAATGTTTTAACATATGTTCTCTTATAAGCTAAACTGTGACAAAATCGATTAACACATATTTTAACGTTTAAAGATCGTAATTTGTTTTACTTGAAACCATCACATTTGTTATTTATATGACAACTTTTGAAGAGGTAGTCACTAGTGTCATTTTGATTCTCCGATCATGTGTATCAACAGGTTTTGTTTTTGTCCGTTTTTCTGCTCAGTGCAGCTTCATGCCGGTTTATGCTTTCTTTAATAATCGGTTGTTAAAAATTTATACTGAAAGGAAGTATGAATCAACAAATTGGCTGGCATGTGGATGATACCTTGGAATGACATACACTCAAATGTCACATTTGGCGTTATGGCCGATAGAAGAATATATTAAGTATTTGGTGTTTTCACATAAGTTGAAAGATGAAGCCTTAAAGTGAGGGCTGACAATTCGTTTCTTAACGGGTTTAACATATTGGAGACGACGTGCTTAACACAAGCACCGAACATGAATGCGACTCGTTTAATTAATTTATATGTCATGACTATAAGACAATTATAACTTTCATGTACCAATAAGGAAAAATGATAGAGTCTAGCCTAAAAATAAATAAACCACATTTTTTTTATTAACAAGTCTTATCGTATCTAGGGTTCTTCAAAAAGTCCACGGCTCGCTCGAAAATAGCTCGGAAAAAGCTCGAGCTAGGGTCAACTCGACTCGACTCGTTAGCTCGGCTCATTGGCTGGCTTTGATTAAACCCTAAATTTTAATATCTATATCTAATAATAGCATACCAGAAAATAAAGAAATAAAAACTATACACGTATTATGTCACTCGATACCTAAAATCTTATACAAGAATAACTAAAATAAAACATATCAAAATATTATATAGTATGTATGCTAAAATTATAATTTTTGTCTTTTATATATCAAAATTTGTAAAATATAAAATTAAAAAAATAATAAATAAAAAGTAAAAAAGTTACAGGAGCTTGGCTCGAGCTCGATTTTTCAGCTCGATAAAGAAAACGAGCTGAGCTCGAGCCAGTTCGATTAAGTTTTCAAGCCCAAGCTCAGACATACTGTGGCTCGACTAGACTCGACTCGTTTAGATCCCTAATAATAAGTGAAAGAAAAGATATTGACCTTTTTGATCCTCCTTTCTTCCCCAATAACCAACCAAAAGTAAAGCAGGTTTTCCTTTTATCTGTTGACTTGAACAACAAGCATTCATTCATTCAGTCAGTGCGAGTGAGTGTTAGTGATGATATTAACACATGGCCCATTTCCTTCTACCCTGACCCGTTTAACCAGTCTCTCAAACCCTAACCATCCACTTTCAATCTCAGTAGTTTCCAGATATTATTATGGAACTACTCATTTCACCCCAACCATTATTTCAGCTGCACCTCGAAACTCCATTTCTAGTAAGTTTTTTTTTACTTTCCTAAATGTTCATGTTCGTTCGTTAAGCTTTTATCGGACAAGCTAACGGTAAACGAATCGGTTAATCTATTTTATTAATTAGCCAATCAGTTTACAGTTAGTTTATTCGGTTAATTTTATCGGTTTTCGGTTCGGTTAATAAGCAAAACCAAACTTGGGCTAATTAATTAATGCTAGAAATATATAAAGATATGAATGATACTGCTGCTCGGTTAGTTAATTAATTAACCAAGAGTACAAAAAAAAAATCTTAATAATAACTGATTTTCGGCTGATTCGGTTTTCTGTTAATTTTGGTTCGGTTTTATTGGTTTTCAGTTCCGGTTAACTCATGTATATTTTTGTTTTATAGTTAATAATTTTGCTAAAATCTGGTTAATAAATTCATTAAAAAAAGTTATTAAAACCTTATAATGAACAAACAAAAATTAATGAACACAATTGAACAGATATGGCCTCTGTTCGTGTCCGCTCATTTAAATAATCGAACGAAATTCCTTGTTCATGTTCGTTCATTAATTTAAATTTTAACAAACAAACTTCCGGTATAACAGTTCACCGAACGTTCAGTTTGTTTACAGCCCTATTTATATACGAGTGTTACATATGTGCAATTTATCGATTATGTGAATGTGAATAAATTGGTAGTTGCTAGTTGGACAATTAATCTGCTTATTGTGTTTTGATGAAACTGTTTAATAGTGTGTAAAATGATTCATTTTGTTGAAGGCGTTCAAAAAGGAGATCAAGTATCTATCGAGCAACCCGAAATCATATTTATGGGGACTGGAACCAGTGAAGGGATTCCACGAGTGAGCTGTCTTACCGACCCCTTAAAGAATTGCCCGGTATTAAAGAAATGAGATCTTAAATATATATTTGTTTGAATTTTTTTTTGTTTTTTATAACAAGAGTGTTTCGTTGGCTTTTCAGGTTTGCACAAAAGCTGTGGAACCGGGAAATAAGAACAGGAGACTTAATACGAGTATCCTTATTCGTGTTCCAAAACCTTCTGGCGTATGCAACATTCTTATAGATGCTGGCAAGTATGTAAAAGTGTTTATATGCAATAATAGTCTATACCTTTATGAAGTGATATTAAATAAAATAAATTTCATATCATATTTTTATATTCTATTGTTTGAGCAGTTTCTTTAACAATAGAATATAAGTAAATTTGACAATCTTACGCGTTTGACTCCATTTCATTTTTTATTCATCTTACAGGTTCTTTTACCAAAGTGCCCTTCGTTGGTTCCCTACTTACGGGTAATAATGCAATAATGCTGTCACTCGTTTTTTCTTACATAGATTTGCTATAGAATTCGAGCCGGGGGTCTCACCGGAAGCAGCCTCTCTATCCTTATGGGGTAGAGGTAAGGCTGTCTACATCTTACCCTCCTCAGACCCTACTATAGCTTTGCTATTGGTGGGATATACTGAGTACGATGATGATGATGATATGATGATGAGATTTGCTATAGAATACTGAATACGTTTTGACCTCTTAAATTTTATTTTTTTCAGGATAAGAACACTAGACGCGGTTGTGATAACTCATTCTCATGCTGATGCAATCGGAGGTCTCATTATTAAACTTTTTTGTGTTAGTTTTACATCATTATATTAATGATTTTTACAACTGAAATTGGTTGATATATATTTTAGGTTTGGATGACCTCCGTGACTGGACAAATAATGTCCAACCGCATATTCCAATTTATGTAGCCGAGCGTGACTTTGAGGTGCCAAGTTAGTGTATTTTCTAATAATAAGCTTATCATATAAATAATGACAATAAGTTGGTGTTTTGTAAAATAATAATTGCAGGTGATGAAAAAAACACATTATTATTTAGTAGACACGAGCGTTGTCACACCTGGAGCTGCGGTCTCAGAGTTGCTGTTTGATATCATACATGAAAAACCATTCATTGTACATGATCTTAAGGTTCGATTTCACCTTCTAATAATATTAAAGAAAATTTGAATATTGTTCTTTTTATGATGCGGTTGCTTGTCTTGTGTCATCAGTTTACTCCACTACCCGTGTGGCATGGTCGTAATTACCGTTCTCTTGGCTTCCGCTTTGGCAACGTTTGTTACATCAGGTAAGATTAGTATTAAATTAATTTAAAAAAGTATATAACACTTTGGTTATCCAACAACACTCACATATACACAGTTGTATTTGAAGCATCTTGCATTTGAATATATATTTTTTTTCATTTGTTGCAGTGATGTTAGTGAAATACCTGATGAAACTTATCCCCTTTTAAGAGACTGTGAAATCCTTATAATGGTAATTATCCATTTTCACATATGAAATATCGACTTCTGGTCGTGATATATTATTATCGTGTGTTTTCAGGATGCGTTAAGGCCAGATAGATCCTCTTCAACACATTTTGGACTCCCAAAGGTTTAATATTTCATAAAAATTTCTGTAGTGTTTTCATCGATATATTGTAATCATGTCGTTTCTAATTTCTTAAGTCGGTTTTAATTCTAGGCTTTGGAAGAAGTTAGAAAAATCAAGCCAAAAAGAACCCTTTTCACAGGTATTTTCGTTTATATCAATATTTCTTTATTTTAACTTTTAAAATATGCATCAATTTTTAGTTGAAAAGTAATTTGTGTTAAATGTTTGGACTTTATGAAGTTTAATAATGGAATAATCATTTTTTTTTGTGATTAATGAAGGTATGATGCATTTGATGGATCATGAGAAAGTGAATGAAGGACTGTTGAAGTTAAAGGAAACCGAAGGTCTTGATGTGCAACTCAGTTATGATGGGCTTCGTGTTCCTATAAATTTATGAAATTTGAAGCATTAAATTGATCATTTGTATACATTTATAGAATCTCAGTTGTTTTAGATCAATTCTGGAGTTATGGTTTTGGGTCACATGTAGATGCCTGATAATTTTATGGCAGCCATGGTGAATGAGCTTATTTTGATGTGCAATTTTTTATGCCATCATATTATTAATAAATTCTTTTCGTATCGCGGCTAAATTTCCGGTTTCTATCAGTCAACTGGTGTGATCAACAACGGTTTGAATATGGCGTATCGAAGTAAATGAACTGTGTCATCTTCTATTTTCCGCCCTTTGTGCAGTCGTCATCCAATCGGCTCAGTTTCATTCCCAAATACATAAATTACCTGAAAATTCACTAATTATACAATAAGAAACTGAAAACAATGAATTTATGTCAAGTTAAAATACAGGGGAATCTGTATAGAAAATAGGTGCATTTTGAGACACATGTACACACCATATAAAGAAATAACAAAAGAACTAAAGGTAAATATATGTAGCTTGCATGATGAACGAATCAAAAGAATAACTTATACTTCTTGTATTTATATATCATAGATAATTAGATATGCAATGTTTTAAAAACCGACTTAAACTCCCTGTATGTTTTAGCCTGGTAAATTGGACGATCGGTGTATAGATTGAACAGTCAGAAATTGGAATACCAACAATAGCGATTTGTACCTGAGGCTAAATTTTGGGTTTAGACTTTAGACTTTTAGCGGCTTATCCATGACCATTTGCATCCCGATTTTAAGTTTTAACATGGCGCGCTTCAATCTATCTACCATACAGTTGATATTTAAAATGTATATATATAAAAAACATTAAAAAAAATGTTAGTGATGAATGAGAAGGAATTTTATCACTGCACAAAAATAAGACCAAAGTAGATAGCAAAAGAATAATAAGTGTAGGGGTTAAAAGAAAAAATAAATAAAACCTTATTGGTGTAATCTTCCTTTAGCCCTACTAAAATTCATTTTGAATGGCCCAATTTCTGAAGCAATCAGCCGACGTGTTCCGACGATCCTTTGTGCATAAAGGTATACCTGATTTGTTCATCATCATCATCATCATTATTATTATTATTATTATTATTATTATTATAACAATGACCTGTTGTTTTTTGGTGATCCTTTGTCTGTCTTCAGCAAGGGTGACCGTGAGGCCGAATGGGCACTTGGAAGAAGAACTGAAGGAAATGTTCGAGGAATGGATGATCGAGTATAATAAAACTTACCACAGCCTTGAAGAGAAGGTCAAGAGGTTTCAGATTTTTAGTAAGAAAGCGAGGGACATAGAAGATGACAACTTAAACGTCGATCCTTTTAACATGCGAACGATCAACCATTTCACAGATAGGACCTACTCAGACTTCAAGCGTCCTCGCAAATGGAAGAGGACGAGGACGTGTGAACAAGGTTAGCTTAGCTAGTTGAAATTCCTATGATATATTTTCAAAGTTTATCATTTTCCTTTTATTTATATATTCATTAACATCATGCATGCATGCATGCTTGTTTGTTTGTTTGTTTGTTTGTTAGTTTTTGATGGACTGAAGCAGCCAAGCATTTTGTAGGTTAATTATTTTGCTGCTGCTGCTGGAACGTCTTGTTCTAACTTATTATGTATTATGTCGGTTGTTGAACTTAGATCGTATGTTTTCTTGTTAAAGTCTATGTGAACTGGATGATAACTTCAAGTGTTGAACTTAGATTGTTTGCTACATATAAGCTAGCAATCAGTAATCATATATAATATAAACTTTATCAGCCTAAACTCACCTTAGCAACACCATAGACACCAAATAGTCCAGTGATAAACACGCTTATCAATTGATAAGCATGCTTATCACTTTTATCTTCAATAAATGGATTCAAAAAGTTTTTTAATAACTTTTGAATCTAGTTATATAAGTTGGTATACTTAACGTTTTTAACCCGTTTTTTTTTCTCAAGTGACATCTTTTACGTGACTACTTTGCAACGCTATGAACTGTGTCCAAAATGAGGTTTGTACGAGAAAGATACTACGTCACTAACATGGGTGATTTGAGATTTTGAAAACTGCCAAATCTTATAAAAAATAAAACAGTTTTTTTAATAACTTTGCGCCTAGTTTTTAAATATTGGTACATGTAATTTTTTAACTTTCTTTTTCTCAAGTGAAATTTTTTACGTGACTACTTCGTAATGCCGCAAACCGGGTCCAAAACAAGGTTTGTACGAGTGGTCAGTATTGTGAGTAGTCAATAGAAACATTTTTTTAATAAGCCTTGTTTTTATTATATGTGGTACTCTTTCAACTTCTTGTAAATTATGAGTAGTCATTTTCTTCTTCACAAAGTAGTCCTTTTCTTCTTCATAATATATATTTTCAGTTGTACAAGTTGGACTTTTGTCGTACCATAAAAGCGACATTATCAAAATTACGGCCCTATATATGGTGCGTTTACGAGGTAGTTTTACATTATTCGTTTATAATATTTGTATATATTTTTTTGGATTTTAATTTTATTTATTGACTTATTGTAAGGAAGTTGATAATATATTTATAATTTGATGATAAAATGGTTTTAAAAATAAATGAGATGTTATAACCCGGTTTAAAAACTATTTGGGTTTGGTAAGACCCATGACCCGCTTATTCTTTAAAAAAAATTGTTTCTTAATTTAAATAATATATTTTAAAAAATAATTCTGATACTAATTTTTAGTATATCCTTATTTTATAAGATTTTCATATAAAATAATTGGTGAGATTAATAAGAAGATTTCTCACCATATAATATGAGACCCATGAGCCTATAACCAATAGTTGAACATAATAAGGAGATTTCTCATATATGACCCAAGCATCATTCGTGTTATGCATGCAAAACTCCTCGAAAATAGGTATCTTACATATGCATTGAGGTCTCATCTTCATAATTCCTTACATCTTAATATAACTACCTGAAAAACTTACTAGAAAACATCAACATTAGTTGGTGAGTTCACAAGTTGATGACTCGATATAGAAAGCGTTTGTTCGTAAAACTTGAAGTACATGTGATAATTAAAACAAGTAACTTTGAACGATAATTTAAATCAATTGACGATGATCCTTTGTAAGTTTGCAAGAAATACGAATTAATATGAGACCCATGAGCCTATAACCAATCCAAAACCTTAGAAACTGCCCTAGAATCCCTCGAGGATATAAACATTTGATCCTTCAGGCTCCAGGTCACCATGAGAGGGGTTGTCAGACACAATAATAATATTCATGCAATCCATGGCTACAATCGCAGTTAATGGTGAAAGTATACATGCCTCGGGACTTTAGGCACTGCTGATGGTTGGTTAATTTGTATATGTTTTAGTTAGTTTATTCATTAGTTTTAATCGTTTATTTTAGGAACTTCGATACTTCATACATGTGTTATTGTATTTCAGGTCACAGGTGTTAAAGCTCTTAATTTGGACCTGCTTATGCATGTATTGAAGGCCCGGGATGTCCAGCACATGAAACGAGGAATATTTATGAAGTTTGCTGGTGACAAGTCCCATCGCGATGGGATTGGCTGGAGACCCATCGCGTATCGCGATGGGTTTAAATGATTTGTTGACTTTCTGGTCCTTCGCGATAAGACCCCATCGCGTACCGCGATGGGTTATGCATACGGGCTATTAGGGTTTTTAACATATTCTTCATCATAAACGACCCTATCTCCGTTTTTATCAAGGCATGTGACTTTCAGAGGTTCCAAGGGGCGATTCCTTCACTCCAGCTTGTATCAAGATCATCTACATGTTCCATATCATCCATATCGAAGATCTAACGATGTCAAGGCTCGGCTAATCTCTTAGAATCTCACCCAGGAATGTATAGGTTGTAATCTTTTCAGTTTTCTTATGTGACTAAGAACACTCTTGTATAATTGTTTATGGTTGATATATGATTATTGATGTTTGGTATTTCTGTGTGTTCAATCGGTTTAGGTTTACGTTGGTGTGAACGATTCGTTACCAGTTGCTTAATAATTGATCATATGACTGTTTGATTAGATTAAATACGATAAAACATATAATTGCCCTTAACTGAGTCACACTAGCAGAGACTGTTTGATAACCAGTGCCGTGTGTATAGCGATTGTTGATGTCTAAGGTTTTGTCTGATTGATCAGTCTGTAGTTAACCATTAATAATTAATCGGTTGTATGATATTATTGTAGGTTGTTTACTTGAATTACCGGGTGTTATTTGTTTTTATTAATTGATTGAAACTTGTTCACTTGTTCGTTTGCTTAATTCTAAACTAAACTATTTGTTTGTGTGATCAGCACTAAAATCAGTTATTTCATAAGACTAGAAATCTGTTACACGATTACATTGACCACATACTCCTGGTGGATACGATACCTTATTTACCCTATCTACTTAGGTTATTTAGGTTTTTGCATGACTCGAACGACGGTCATCAACTGCACACGTCTACTCACGTTCGTATAAAGATATGTACATTGTTTCCTGATTATCGTATAAAATAGTATGAGAATGTTTTCTCCACTATAGTCATATAGCGGTAAAGTGTAAAAGGGGGCATGAACTCACAATGTGAGCTCAGATTTAGTTGGCAAAAATTTATTGACATGCGTACGAAGGTGACAGTGTGGCAGCATTTTGCAGTCTATACGAGCCGTATAGACCATATATGAGCTGTATAGATTTTCCAGCTCATATATACCGTATGTTAGAATGTACTTGACTATGCACCTATACGAGTCGTATAGACCCTATACGACTCGTATAGGCTCTCCTGGTGTATGAATAACCTACCTGATGTACGTATAACCCAAGCCTAATGAAATTGGCCATGGATAATGGATTCAGAAACGCATTCGAAGGTACAAGAATTGTGAAAGTGTTTGGAGAGATTACTAGGAATGTGGTTGGGTGTGGGGAAAGGATTATGGAGTCTAGACACCAATGGTTATTTTACGTCTAAATCATGCAAATTGGCCCTTCAAAAGGAAAGAGAGAGGCGGGATCAGTGGCGAAGCTTGGAATAAGACACGGGGGGTTCAAAACGTATACAAAATTTTCACAAACGAAGGGGGCTGAGCTCAAAGTTTATGTCGAAAAAGGCTAAATTTATACTACGTATAAAAATTTAAGACAAAAATGAATAAATTTATACTACTGTGAGAAAACAGGGGGGCCGGGGCCTCCCCGCCTCTAACTAACCTTTGTCACTGGGCGGGACCATGCGTCATACTAGATAGGAACACATGGGTGCCATTAAAAGTGAATTCATTTGGTTAGAAGGCGGAGAGTGGGAATATTGCAACATTAGACACGTTATGCAAACGGCGGGTCCTTGATGAGATCAAACAATGTCTGCTTTGTGAAGACTCGTTGGAATTGGTATATCACATACTAATATCTTGCTACGTGGCCACGGTTATAAGGAAATTTATTAGTCGTTGGTGTGGTATCCTACCGTTTTAAGCGTTTGAAATGACTTATTAAAAGTGAATCTCACACTAGATGTGGAAGCTGAGAGATGAGCAACACAATCAATCATTCTCACAACGTTTTGGAGTTTATGAAAGGTGACGAATGAAGTAATCATGGAACACGGGTATCGATTAATAGAATCAAAGAGGATATTAAACACCTCTCGTTCATATGGGTGAAGAGTTCTTATTTTGAATAATCATGTTGGAATTTGGTATGGATGTCATTGTTTGGTGTAAATATGATGCATGTACTCTTGTAAATAGTTACTTAGCTAGTCTTAGTGTCAATTAAATTAGTTGTTCAAAACAAAAATTAGTTATTTTTATCCAATTAGAATAGGAGAGATAAAACAAATTTAAATAAAATACTTATTTTAAGAAATACTTCATAAAATACATCAAATTGATAAATATTGTATTCAAGTACAACCTTTAGTAAAAAACTTTCTATTGGTTGTGTTAATCTTAAAGCTACATAATTGTAAATCAGGCCGCACGTGGTCGGCGTTGTTGGGCCGCGTTTTAAGACCGTTGGATGCCCACCCCCGACAACCATCCTATGCTCGGTTTTGGTCAATTCATCCGACAACCCAACTCAAAAAATCCCGATCAAAGTAATCGACAACTGAACACCACCCAACCCCCTCAATACCCGTAGGTCAGTGTTAATATCGACCCGAGCACGAGGGCATACATGCAAATTCTTGGTTCCGGTTTTCCGAACCCGAACATGATGGCCGGTTCCCAACCCGAGGAAGAGGAGACGTACAATGGCTATGTAGCAAATCGTAAATCTTTAGTCGTTTAATTTGTATGTGCCTGATTACTATTTATAATTTATTGAGTTAACGATGTCTTGCCCGAGTTAGTTTTGTTAAGAATTGACCGATTAGATTGCATGAGTCATGCTTTAAGTTAATCAAAATATGTTATGTGTGTCTAGTCGATTAAATATTTTTATCAAACATCAAGAGTGACTGATACACTCATACACGTATATATAGATTGATTTCTTAAAAATAATAATACTAAATAATAATTATCAGTCACCATTATTCCCCGCTATTTTTGTCAGAAAGAGTACATGTTTGTAAGAATTTAGTTTTAGAGGACGAATCAATAAGCATCACTGAAAAACATAAAATACAAGTATAAATATCCAGATGTTACTAACTAATGTAGAGCCCCTTGATGATGGATAATAAACATTTATATAAAAAGGCTGTTGACAAATTGTTTTGTGTAATATTAAAATATATAGGGATGTATATAAATTATGTGCTATACATGACACACATTTTATGCCACATACCTTTAATTCCTATCTTTTAACACATGTAGTCTATCATATCCTTTGCCGACCATGGGCCTCGACTCTCCGTTATGTATACATTATGGTTAAGCCGTTATGTATACATTATGGTTAAGCAAGAAGTACGCCTACCTGTAACATTCGTTTAGCACCCCTGCGTATAATATGATGATACCATTAAGTAAATTAGTTTTGATGAAAACTTTAACAAAATTAACGATGTTATGTATTGATCATTTAAATAATCACATGCCATCTATGAATTCTTGATTCCATTAAGTCGACATCACTGTTTGACTGTTTCACTTCAATAACAATAACAACGATACAAATGCAAAAGAAAGTATAACGAAGAAAAACCATGAAGCTAAAGTATGAGTACTTCTGGATAAGTTTTGTAAAAACGGTTTGGGTTATAAACCAAACCGGGCTGTCAACATAAAATAAAAAGCAGTTCGTAAAGAACCGGTTCAGGTTATAAACCGGTATAGGAGGAAAAATGTTTGAACCTATCAATTCGGCTGTGGTCGGGTTCACACTGGTTTGAGGGAAAAAACATGGTTTTTTGGCATGCTTTACAAATCGGGTTGGGTCCAAAACCCGTTTCGGGAATGAGACTACGAAGTACGAACTAACGGATTGCCCATATAGGAGAGTTTCTTACAATCTCCCAAATTAGTATCATAGTAAACGTGGTCCGTTGATCTTTGTATTCGGGGAACGCATTGTTGGAGACACTTCCTTCATTTTTCCGGCTCCTTCGGTTTGTATTTAAAATAGTTATATGTCTCGTTAACTTTTGAAACCTTTTAGTTGTACGTCCCGCCATTTAGCGAGACACTTCACCTTTTCTTGTTCGTTCGGTTGGTCCTTAAGGTAGCTTATATTCCGTTAACTTTAGAAACCTTTTAGCTTTACGACTCTTTTATTAAGAAAACAACATACAGGAAAAAACTTAATATTACTAACACATTGAACCAACGGGGTATATAAACAAACGGTTCCTAAACCTATACTAACTCAAATACACAATTTGAATCCAAACAAGTAGGATTAAATAAAATAAGACTAACTTACCATATAATAATAAACTAATTATTATATTAAATATTCTCTAAGATTTTAGAAGTCTTAATCTGAGTTGGTTTTGGACACATTTAACACTCCATCTCAATACCAACCTTCGTCTAACCATGACACACATGGAAAACCTTGGCTTGAAACAACCCGCGACTCAACACAACAAGTCATGTTTTTCAGCTTCGGCTAAAGTGTCAAATTCCATCTCTCCTTCTAGATTCATACTTGTTCCTCCAAGGTATTTCCTGGGCCATGACACTTGTATCTCTTTCTAGTTGGACTTCTCACACGCCTTCACAAGAAGTTGTGTCTCGGTCGGTTACTCCTTTATCCACACAGGATCCTGGACATATTCAACTTACATCCAAACAACCATTGTCATATCGAGTCAACTCCGATATTACACTCAAAATTACTTAATGTGATCTCATAAAATGGTCCTAATTGGTAGCCCAAAACTGCTACTATTTGGTACCACTTGACCACTGGTTTAAACCCCTCATACAAAATCTGAGTTGGTGTTAGACCCGTTTAACAACGTGTAAAAAAATGATTTGATTCGAATTAATTATATATAAATTGATTCAAATCAAAAACTAAATTTGTTTGGGAGTTTAAACTTAGAGAAATCAATCAGTCAGTCTATATTACTATCATTATATAATGCGTTTATGTGACAAATCGACCTTTTCCAAAGAAACCTTTATAGATGATACTTATTACTATTATATTATTTAAATTTAATAAGCAAAACTAATTGGCTATATGAACAAGGGCACGTGAGATGGTTTAGTAAGGAGTATTGGTCTATATAACCAGCATCAGTCGCCTGGCAACATAACTGTCACAAATCCGCCATTTTTGTCTGAAGGAGCTCGGGTTCACGGTGAACACTGCTGTCACAACCCCCCCCCCCCCCCCAAAAAAAAAACCGGTGGGTGGCACTAACGGGTGATACAACCCGGAGAAAGGAGAGGATATGTGTTTGGGGGAAAGAGGGTTGGGCCGGTTGAGACCTTGGTTTTAAAAAGCGAGAGGCGAACAAAAGCGATGAGGTATAAAACCGAAGCGCGAAGCGCAAAAGGCGAACGCTTTTCGTATATGAGGCGTAAGGTTTTTATATAATTTTTTTAAATATATATCTTATGTTTTTAGCATCTCAACTCTTAATGTAGCAATAAATAGGCGTTATATATGATTCAATATATAAATTACCTACCTGTACAACCTAAAAAACATGTTGTACAACATTTTGATGCATAAAAATGACCTCTATACGAAAGGCGCTCGCTTCGGCTTCGCCTCAGCCTCGCCTCAAGCCGCTTTTTGCCTAAAAATAGCGCCTCACTCTCGCCTTTGGAACATTGCTCGCCTTGAGTAGGCAAAAGCGATGAAGCTCTCGCCTTAGGTCGCCTCTCGCCTCGGCTCGCCTCAGGCGCGTTTTTTTAAACCAAGGTTGAGACGCCGGTGGTTCGGGTTACCGGCGGGTGGTTGGACATTGGCCGAGTTGGAGGCTGTTAATTGGGGTTCCGGCGGGTGGTTGCGGCATGCGCACTCTTGGCCTCTTCCACCCTTAGAAAATAATTATAGGATGATTTGAATGTTCTTATTGATGATAACGATGATTTTACTGATTTGAAGCTTGAAATTGCATGAATCCGTGCTCTGATTGTGTTTGTTGATATGTTATTAAAATAGTTGAGAAAAATTGCTACATAAAGCTTAGGAAAGTAAATTATTTACCTCGTGATACTCCTCCAAAAATTTAGAGGCGTAAATACACGCCGACACCGATTGTTTCGCTATAACGACACGCATAACCTCATCATTTGTAGGTATCATGTACCAGCCGTCAATAAACACCTTTTTCATCTATTTTTTAAGCACACGAACAATGTAACTCAATAAAACTTTATATATGATATTAAAAAATGTTGAATGTCGTAAAATCACAATGTTACCTTTTCTATGGGTTCATCATCGCAGTCAACTAAGGTGTCGTGTCCATAACGTGTAATGTGATTAAAAGTATGGATAGCACTTGGCATACCACACTTGGTTTGAGGCATATTATCCATTAGTTGTTTCACCGAAAAATTTATGGGCTCGTGACTTGTATAGCATGTCCTGCCTCGACGCAAGTTGTTGAAGCGTGTGCGTAACACATCCACAAATTACGTAGACAGATACACCAAACAAACTCGATTTGGGGAGGGGGTAATTACATACACATATATTTATATACTAAAAGCTTGAAAACTTACTATCACATTTTTGATTTCTAACACTTGTCAATACGTTCTTCTTTCTCCAATTCACCTCGTCTGGAATTGAGCATAAATGACGGTTCAGCAATGACGATGATAGTTTCCAATGAGCTAATAATGATATCAGACGCAACATCCTGAACAAGGAAAGTTAAGAGTCAAGTATATAAATATATAAGCAATAATAACATATCGACAAACAATCAGAGCACGGATTCATGCAATTTCAAGCTTCGAATCATCATTATCATCAATAAGAAAATTCATATCATCATATAAATATTTTCTAAGGGTAGACTGGGTGCATGCCGCAACTAGCCCCCAAAACCCCAATCAACGGCGTCCACCTCTGCCAAGGTCTAACCACTCGTCGGGAACCCGAACTAACAGCGTCACAACCGACCCCACCCTTTTTCCCATACATGCACACTATCCTTTCTCCGGGTTCCGTTATTGCTACCCACATGGTGTTTTTTTAAAGGGTGGTGGCACGACCCGAGCTTCACCCCCACCAACCTAAGCAATAATAAGAAACAAACACAACAAGACAGATTCATACAAACGATCCTAATTTCAAGCTTCAATCAACATGTAAATAATATTTTATAAGCAATACATAAGAAACACGAAAAGTCACAGACTCATACATACAATCAAATTATTAACGTGAAGCCAATTTCATTTTCAAATCCAGCATGAAGGGCCATCATATAGTAAACTGTCTAAGCAACAATAATAAAAACAACAGAGTCACGGTATAGATTCATGCAACCGATACAAATTTCAACTAACAAATCATCAAATCAAGTAGTAATGAGAAAAAAATACAAACATAGTACATATTTATGCAAACGATCCAGAGTTGAACGAGAAAAAAATCATCAAATTAGGGAATAATATAACAGAGAAACAAAAACATAGCGCATATCCATACAATTGGTTCAAATTTCAGTGTCAAATAATCGAGTAAAATCAAAATCATCATATGATATAGATAACTTAAAGAGAAACAATTAGAAACAAACACGCTACATATTCATCAAATTAGGCAATAATAACAGCATAGAAACAGAAACAAAGAACAACTTCATAAAGTAGATCCAAATTTCAGCTTGAGAATAATAAGAAACAGTACAAATTCATCAAATTAAGCAGAAAATCAAACAAAGTACAAATATATAAAAATTTAAACTTCAAACTCAAAATCATGATATAATATAAACAGACATAAATCAGAGTTGAGATTCGTAAACATGACTCAAAGCAAAATGATGAAATTAGTAGAAATAATAACACAGAAACATGAAAATGACCTATTGAGAAATGACGTTCAAATGCACGACGGAACGAAGAAGTCAGATTTCTTGTAACTTTCATTAAAACCGTCATTGTTGAAAGAAGGAAAGAATAAGAAATAAAGCGTTTACTTCTGACAAAAATGGCGGATAATGGTGACGATTATGTACCACACACATATAGGCTATACCCCTCGATAAAGGGTTACAATTGTCATATAGACATATAATAATGACTGATTGATTTCTTCCTAAGTTTATACATCCAAATTGCCGCACTCCGCCAATGTAGAAATGCAGGATGCGACGTCCATGGATTCAGAATGCTTGGACTAGAGACCCAACTCGATTACAACAAGATCTTTGAATTCTAGGGTCCAGCCCAAAACAATTAACCTATTCCAACTGTGTCGTTGACAATTGATACCTGAAAAAACATACTTAAAAAGTCAACAAAATATTGGTGAGTTCACACGTTTTATAGTTATAGTGTAAAACCGTTTTCCAATGAAAACATTGAAAGTGCATACGTAGGATTAGTATAAAATCCTTTTCCTTGAGCAAGGGCGAAGCTTCATTGACTGTTTTTTTGCGCAGTAGTGTAAATTTATCTGGTTTCAGCCAAAAAATTTTATACATAGTGTAAGTTTAGCATTTTTCGGCTGAAAATATGAGCCCGGCCCCCCTCGTTTGTGAAATTATGTATATATTTTGAGCTCGCCTCCCGGTGCCTCAGTCCAAGTTTCGCCACTGTCATTGAGATCATAATGTAAACATGACCATAACATGTAACTATTTTCCTTGAAAACATAATATATAAGTGTAACCATAATACATGAAAACATATTGTTGAAAACATAATGCAGGCGTGGCCGATGTACGAAAACATATTTTTGAAAACATAATATTAATATGATCATTTTGTATGAAAACGTATTCTTGAAAAAACATATATATATCTTAGGATGTGGCTTATAAATTTTTAAAAGAATACACTTATATATACTGTTTATTATTTCTGAACTCTCATTTGTTTTAGATTTGCCCCCGACGTTTATTATTTGTTCGACCATGTCTTGCGGTTGTTATTATTACTATTTGTTACATCTTGATAACGATAAAAACAATAACAATAAAAGTGATTAGCAATAGAAACCACATTTGTCATTATTTAAATACGACATGATGATACATTGATATTTCATATTTTATTGTTTACCGTCATGCGTGTCAACTACTAACAATAACAATAATAAGATATTAATCGTATTAATAATAATAATCGTTATTATAAGAAAGCCAAACGAGTAAAAATATATTAATTTTTACTTATTCTTTACCGATCACACGCTTGTTTATTATTTGATTTTACTAAGTCATTATTTTCACCATGTTAATATGTTGTTGGTCGATTCTTTAAGCTCACGTACGTGTTTAACTACATGTTAAACATAAAATATGTCTATAATTAAATAGATCAAGCAAGCGTGTGTTTTTACCTTCTCGCTCGTTTCTATGACGGACTTTAACACCATCAACCACCGTGGTTGTTGTCCTTGCCGGAATAAACGGCTTGACGGCGGAGAAGATGGCTGTCACATTTTTCTCTCTAGTTGTAATGTAAGTAGGGTTTTGGATAGAATGGGAGTACCAAGAGAATACGTTGATTAAATAGGTAGGGTTAGGAAAGGGGTAAAGTGGTAAATAAGTGGGTGCGTGTATACGAACCAGTTTAAACGTTTAACGCTCCACCTCTGGTTCGTTTATTTCTAATGTTCTGCTAGTGACATTTATTTTACGAGTAATAAATAAGTGTTACACAACATTTAGGTGAAATTTAACTTGTTGCGGTAGTGAACGGTGTATTCGAACTAACATGTTAAATTTGAGTATTGCGTCGTGCATAATTATTCTAAAATATTTGATTCGTTTGATATAAATTAAATTTTATATTTGCTTTCTTACTTGACCGGGCATTGTTTAAAATGAATAAATAACGTCGTGTTTTATAGTATCGCGTAAATACGTTGTGGATTTCAATGAAGATTGTTACGACAATGTCACATATGCCCCGAATAGGTTCGTTTTACTATAATTATTATTAAATGAAATAATTATTACCATTTAGACGATATTAAAACACTTGTCATGTATTAGTTTAGTTAGATTCTCAACATTTTGATATTAAAATATACTATATTAGAGGGTGTCACACAAACAAAGTTCTTTTTCGATTTGAATCAATTTATTTTTGAAAACAAAAGAGTATTAATACTTGTACACAAAGTTTGATACTACCCATGTAAAGAAACTTATATTGTGACCCTTGAATTTATGATTTATGGTTCGGTCATTACTATGTAGCAAGTATGAGGTGGTAGATTGGTAGCATATTTACTAATGAACGAAGAACAATAAATGGAATTGGAGTAGTTGGATATGGCAGTTTAAGTCAAGAATATATATATAGTCAAAACTTTTTTTTTAACAATGTTTGAAATCTATCTCCAATACCCGATTGAACCTTTTTTAGACGAAATGTCAACCGTTCAATAATGATTTTGACGTAACATGTCTGACTCATTCAATAACACTATCAAAGAAGAACCCCACCATTGTGATTTGTGAGAGATCCCTTTTTTGATTCAAGTTTCGAACATTAAACCTTTGCAAATATATAGACAAATCGATAAAAGTTAAAGTTGATGTAGATTATATATTAAGTAAAAGTAACTAAAATAGTAATTTAAATAGTTATCCACGGTATAGTAATTTTTTTATTTGTTTCAGAATTTATCACGTTCTTTTCTATTATTATTCTTTGCAACAATATACACATTTGTAACAAGAGTTAAAATAGCAAGCCTGGTCATGGTACTTATGTAACAAAAGTTTTATAGCGACCTCTCAATTAAAAGTTTTGATTTTGTCATTGTTCATATTAATTATGATGGTCTAACAATGACAGTCGGAAAAAGACAAAGACTGTTGAAATTTTATTTGTAGGAGAGATGGAGAGGTAGTTATTCAACAAGAGAGATAGGAACTGGACACTGTGAACTGTCGCCATCAGTACTAGTTGATCAAAACTACTATTCTAAGGCTGAGGGGTGTGGGGGGCTCTAATAGGGGCGCGAGTGGAGGCTCTAGCCAATAATATTGTGACGTGTGGCAGAGAGAGAAACTGGATAAGGGGGGTGTTGGAGCCCCCGTTGGAGCCCCTGGCCCTGGTGTGGAGGGGCTCCAGCATGGGCTCCAGCAGATTTTTTTTTTATTTTTTTATAAATATATTCAAAAAACGTATTATTAAAAAAACTCATAAATTATTAAAAAAAACACACATTAAAAAAAACACATTAATATCTAAAAATAAAATAAAAATTAAAGTACTAAAAAAACATTATTCTTATTCTTCGGCTTGGTCTTCTTCGATCAACCTCTTTCGGATACGTTCCTTTTGCTTTTCCATCAGCATTTGATCGACCGGATTTAGGTTACTGAAGTCTCTTGTAAGGAAGTTCAAATCTCTCATTCGACTTTTTTCCTTTTTGTCATTAGAGACCACTTCCATGGTTTTGTTGAATTTATTGAGGGATTCAACAAGATCGACGATGTTTACGGCTCCCCCCTCAGCCGGTTTTTTCCCCTTGGCGTCCCTTCCCAATGGCCGCCTTGTAACACCCCGACCAAAGGCGGATTATACATCGGGGCGCCACATATTTTTTCATTACTCGTGACACTATTGGGTGTCAATATTTAATAAATACATTCATTCGCGCACGCGCAAAGTAAACAAGATAACATAAATCATCATAAATCAATATATTATAAATCATAATATTCGAACAGCAAAAACTTGTCTTGATACATTTTAATCTAGGTCCAAAATAAAGAAAACTTCCTACGTGTCCTCAAGCTCCAAAACAGCTACTGCAAACCTGAACATGTGTTAAAATAAACGTCAAACACTTGCGTGTTGGTGAGAAATCAAGTTTAATACAATACATAGATAATAATAAATCTGCGCGCAACATGTATATGTCTGGTTTTCAACAAGGGTGTAATCTGATCGGGACCAACTCTAAGATTCATAGACTGCCAGTGCTCACAATTGAGCTCACAAACAAGAAAGACTGTGCAAGTGTAAACAAAAGAGAAAATCATAAACGATAGTTCTTCCGTGTTCATCTAATGGTACCATGAGAACTGCGGAATAGACCGACAAGACGGTTAATGATCCACACATACAAATAAACAGCCAAGTCTACGTCCTCAACACATGGGATATTGCGCGACTAAAGTTCATAAACAGATTAAGACTCTAAGTTTGTATGAACACATGAACATCCCAAAACATTAAAAGCAAAAAGGGATTAGGTACGAGATTACTCACTTGATAAACGATGCGGTGTAAGATAAAGCAAGAACCAACTTTAAACAAGCACAAGTTAACCTAAAAATAAGATTATTGTTTTAATGATCTGTTTTAAGTCTTGATTATAAGTTAGCATAATTAATAAGTAAATTATTATATATAATATATTACCGGAAAAGCAGGGCGGAACAGGGAGGAAGACGGAGGCAGAGAGGAAGACGGCAGAGAGAGCAAGAAGGAAGTTAAATTAAGTGTTTGTGTGTGATGTGTTAGGAAAATATTATTATTATTTATAGAGAAACCCTAGGGAACACAATCCCTAGAAAAAGGGGAAAATATCTCAAAAAGTAAAAGATTCCAAAAGCAAAAGATATCAAAAGATATGGTAGCAGGGAAAAGAGAAAAAGCTGACAGGGAACAGTAAAAAGCATGGGCGGATCAGATAAAGGTACTGGTCAAGCATGGAAAAGCAGATCTCCAAAGATAATGTCAGTCACTTTTTTTTTTTGCCAACCAATGGGGTTGGTGCGCATGCTGCGCCGAAAGTAACTTTTCAGACATAAAGCAGATTAGGTCAACGGCTCAAAAGATAAGACATCACAAAAGCAAACGGCTAGATTAAACAGAAGAAAAGACTCAAGACATAGCGCGAGAAAGCTTGAGCGCGAAGGCAGACACAGAAGGTCAAGAGTGCGCGAGCGCGAAGGTAGACAGAATCGACCTTTGCGCGCCGCGGAAAGAACTACAATTCTAAGCGCGCCGCGGGAAGAACTTCAATTCTAAGCGCGTCGCGAGAAGAACTATATTCCTTAGCGCGTCGCGGGAAGAACGGTATCCATAGCGCGCCGCGGGAAGAACTAAAATCCTTAGCGCGCTGCGGGGACAGTTCGTCTCGCGTATCGCAGTAACAGGTGGTCTTCACGCAGGCTTCCTTGTAAGGAGTCTGGCGCGTGGAGCTGCGCAGACAACCTTAGGCGGGAAGGAACAAAGGACAAGCAAAGAGTTAGAAGAAAAAGAGGGAAACAAGGCGTAAGGGCGGGACGGCGACAAGAGGGAAAAGAATGCGGAAAGAGAGAAGAAGAGGGACGGGACGGCGGAAAGAAAGAGAGAGAAAGAGGCGGGAAGGAAAATATATTATTATTATTAAAAGTAAAATATAAGTATAAATAAATATTAAATCATAAAAGAAAGAGATCGGGTCAGAGAAACGGGTACCTGGGTCGGGTCGGATCGGGGCAGATGTTACACGCCTCCTCGGCGGTGAAGACGTTTCCTCCCCCGCATTGTTTAGGTCGAATCCAACGCGACAATCCGACCCGGCGGAAGTGCTATACGCTCCAGACGAACTAGTTATAGGACAGGTGGAGCAATTTAATTGGATGAGTTATTCATAAAAAAAATTCTTAGCTCATTAGATGGTTACTTTTTGTAAATTTGTATTACTCCAAACAAACCAAAAGGATAATGACGGTTTAGTTCTGGTACTGTAAACACAACGTCCATATTTTACCAACTGAGTAAAATTCATTTTGAATATTTTATTTCTTTTTTATATCATAAGTTATCACGACAACATCTGTATATTACATGAATACCTCATGGACTGAATAGAGCATGACCGAGAAAATTGATCCATTTTCTTATACGTCAGTACATATCAACCATATTTTTCAAATGTGCGGTGTTGTTTGCACATGTATCATTGAACAGATTAGTATTTAAATTTTAGGGTTTTAACTAGTGAGATGATACATCTTGTATGATGGGATATACATGTTTATCTTTACATTATTAATTATGGTTGAAATACCTTTTAGTAATTTGATAACATATAACTAAGTAATATAAGTTTCATTTAATTCTTCCGAGATTTTTATGCAAAAATAAAAAATAAAACAAAGTTTGCACAATAGTTAAAGTGACATCTTATATATCTAAGTATTTTTTTGTATCAAGACCTACTTTTTGAAACATTGAGCGTGGTCTATTTACTATTTGTATTTATAACTCTATAATATACGTTGTATTTTGATAGTATAATAGTAACAGTTCTTAAAAAGTACAGGTTAATGAAGAAAAATAGGAGATACGTTGTATTTTATGTATTTTTTTTGTTTTGGTACCGTCACGAACGTAACCAACAGAGACAGGATTCGTGACGACTCACCATCTTAGCTCTCGGGTTTTACCAACACTCATATTCTACCGACCAGAATTTGTGTTAATTTGTATTTTGGTACCATAACGAACGTAACCGAAATCGATCGACTCACCGGTGCAACGCCCGAGACAAAAAATGTCAGCAAATTTTTAGCAAATATCATCAAATAAGTCGTCACGAATCCTGTCGTCAGCAAATTAAAACCAAAAAAAAAAATACATATTTAAATCAATACTCGTGTTTGTTTGTGTTTTTTATGTCTATTTATGTTTGTAAAGAATTTATTTAAATTTTTCGTCCGAAGACATTGTTTTCTACTATAAATGCTCCTCATCCTCTCACCATAGCTGTATCTTCTCCTTGCCTGCCGGAATATCGTTGTTTCGTAATTCGTACCTTGTGTGTGTGCCTAAACCCTAATTTACTTGTTTTAAATATAAATCGAGTGAAAAACAAAATTCAGAGTCGTCCTAGGGTTATCAACTCGTGCATGAACCCTAACACGGGTACCTGCGACGAATATAGCATCGATGAAGATGAATAAGGTGAATGTTGCGGTTGCAATGCAGGTGTAACAGAGGTCGAAGGATTCTTTGTATACACAGGCTGTGTATACAAAGAATCGATCTAGGGAAGCCTTAGATCTTGTAGTGAAGTTAATGGGAAAGGAATAGAGCAAAGTTTATGTTTTTTATTAATAAAAATGTCACATCAAAAAAAAACTAATGAGAGTTAAATTAAAGAGTGTCAGAATTAAATTGAATGAAAATTAAAAGTAACTATTACTCTCTCCGTCTCATTTTAAATGTCATGAGACCCAAAACACACAAATTAAAAAAATGTTTGACCATTTTATTTTATGAGCTGTAAAATGACAATAATGTCCTTTAAGTTATTATGGCAAGAACCATTTTTCTTCCTTGACTAAAAAATGACATTTAATAGTAAGGGCATAATTGGAAATTGAATTTATATGTATAGAAATGACATTTAAATTGGGACAACCAAAAATGAAAAAATAGACATTTAAAATAGGACGAAGGGAGTATAATCAACTAACGGATAAAAACTGAAATTATCAAAAACCAATATCTCTGAGTAGGGATGAGATCGGGACTGCACCGGTACCGACCGGTCCCAGTCCCGAATATCGCGGATTCTTGGTACCGGTACCGGTACCGAAATATTCGGTTTGATACCGGTACGGGAAATATTCGGATTTAAGGTAAAATTTTGAGAAAATTCGGGAAATACCGGTCCCGTACTATACCGGTACCGGTACTGAAACTCAAAACGTTGGTACCGATTCGATACCGACGATACCAAATCGATACCGGCACCAACGGATACCGGTCCCGAATTTGCCAATTCCTATCTCAAGAAAAACCGAAAAGAAAATAAAAACTATTAAGATACAAGTAGTTTGTGGTCCTACAAATCAGGTGTCAAATATCAATGTTGACCTCCACCAATCACAGGTAGAGAAATATGCACTTCAACAATTATCCTTTGCCATGTCATTATCATATGAATATATTATTATTATTATTAGGCTAAGGGGTGTGGGGGGCTCTAATGGGGGCTCTAGTGGGGGCTCCAGCCAATAATATTATGACGTGTGGCAGAGAGAGAAACTGGATAAGGGGGGTGTTGAAGCCTCCGTTGGAGCCCCTGGTCCTGGTGTGGAGGGGCTCCAGCTAATATATATTTTTTAATTAATTCCACACCCCTCAACGGCTCTTTTTCGAACTCCAAGACACCTTTTATCTCTCTTCTCCCGCGACCAGGCTCACGCCTGCCTGGATTTCCGCGCTCGAGCCCCTGCTCGCGCCCCGGTGGTGTGGGGTTAGCGCCCCGGGGCGCGAGCGGAGGGGCTCTAGCGCCCCGGTTAGCGCCCCACACCCCTCAGCCTTATACAAGGGCTGAGGCCCCACGAGTCCACAAAACGTGCTGTTATGGTGGCAGGACCTAGATGCCTGAAAAGGTACTAGGTTTTGGTGTCCCCATAGACAAGACAAACATCAGGTGTATTAATTATATAATCGTACATTCCTGCGGATTCTTTTTTATTTTGATTTGGGTATAGCTTCCTTTTGTCCTCATCTTTTATGAGTTATAAGTTATAACGCAAACGATAAATATGTTTTTTCAACTTCATATTTATTGTTGGTATTGACGTATTGTCACAAACATATTTTCCTTTACTTTTAATATGTTTTCTTTAATATTTTAATATAATGAAATTAATTTTTGGGTTTAGGTACCGAACCAAACCTATACTGTCTAAATTCATGTCGTTTGATCATAAGTTATACGTCTGTCGATATTGCTTTCGGCATTAATAGATTTGTTTTTTTTATTTAGTGTCGTTGTACAGCCACAACACGATGGGTTTTGTTACTCTTATGCTTTAAAATGCCTTGTTATTGCCACAAATAATATTTAGCAGATTTTTTTAGTTTTAAATATGTTTAATTTGTGAATATATTTTCTGGGTTTAATTTCGGTATTGTAACGAACCTAATTGACGCCAACCAAGTTTGTATTAACTAGTCACCCAACGCCCATGTTACCAGTTTTGTTTTTAAATTTCAGAGTATATAAAATCTAGATATAAAATGAATGATATATAATACTTAAAAAGATACCAATGAAAAACACGATATAGGAAATAAATGATCGAAAGCAAACTTGATATACATGATGTTTAAAAATAAAATGGAAAAAATATACACAACTAATAAACAGACTTTACATATTTTCAAAGTCCCTCTAGAATTGTATTCTCATGCTATTAATTTGTTTTTTTTTTCTCCAAACAAAAAAGGTACTAGCTAGAATGATCCTAGCATGGCTATGTGTGTATGTGTATATAATGTGTGTATGTCTATGTGTGTGTGGTGCATATATATATATTTATATATATATATTTAAATATAATATACATGTAATGCCTATTTCACCCATTGAGTTTATCACTACTTTAAATTTAGCAAAATCTTTGAAAATAGAGCTCAAGCTCGAGCTCCTTGTAAGTTAAACGAGCCGAGCCCGAACCTAGTCGAGCTCAGGTTAGGCTAAGTTCGTATGCACCCCTAGTCTTGTGCACATTGCATTGAGTTTTGTTTAAAACATGTACATATTAAAATGCCCCTATATTCCAAAAAGAATAAGGAAGGATATGTACAAACCACATGGGATTTTTAAAAGGACAAGAATGCCCCTATTCTAATTACTATATTTGATGTGTTTACTCACTGAGAGATCTCATGCACGCCATCACCGTCTTCTAACCCCATGATAGAAATTGTTGCAAGGGGTGGGTACTGTATTTTCCTTTGCCAGAGACACAGTTATGTCCTGCTTTTCACTCACCTTCTAATTTGCTTTTATTCATATCTTCAGTCTTCATCCACATACTTATTTTCTTGGAAAAATGATTGTCACTAACTAATGAATTTATTGTTTTGAGTTTAGTTCTAGTTTGTCCAAATTCGCATAGGCTAGCGGTGTAACGCCCGACATTTGCCGATTTTTATTTTAAATATGTTTATTTTATCTAGTTTTGGTACTGTAATGAACTTAATCAATTCACGTCGATTCTCCGTCGCAACACCAGTGTTTCAAGTATGATTAAGGGCGTGCAATTTGGTCGGCGGGTTGACACACATTCGGTTAGTATTGATTAGGTTTTTTACGATACCTAAACTAAACCTAAAATGTAAAATCGTCAAATTATCATATTAAAAAAACATACCTTTATAAAAGAACTTATAATATATTAAAATTACACAACACATATGTTACAAAACGAAGTTTTGTTTAGATAGAATTTTGGGTAGTTTACCTCTTCTTTCTTTTTTTTCCTTTTTTAGTATATTTAGTTATGAACATCTCAATATTTTGACACTTTAGTACATTACTCTATATTTATATTTATAACAAAGAGGTGACATGTCTCCTCTAAACAAAATTAATGTAATTCTATGAAAATAAGATAAAATCCACAATATCGCATAATACATTATCCAAATTAGGATGAAATGGTGAATGCCCTCAAAAACTTACCCATTCAACATAACCAGTTCGACGCCCTAGCCAAGCCTGTTTGGGACCGTGTCATGACGTTTCAATGCTTTTTTTAAGACTTGTATTTTTTGTTGTTAAAAAAAACTAAGATTTGTAGTGGTTTTTAAATTGGAATTAAAATAGATTTCTTTTACTAAATTCGAATCAAATCCAACTTCGATTTGAATTCAAGTTTCATTCTCAAATCGAATTCGAAACCAGCTTCAAAATTTCAAGTTCGAATAACTCGAATATTCGAAATTTGATTCGTTGAACACCCCTTATTTATGCTATAGATCGGAAACCAAAAACTTTATTTGAACATCATAACATTTCATGTGATATTAAAGTTTTTTGGGGTGTTCAACGAATCGAATTGTATGTTATTCCATGGTGATTTTGATTGCTCGAACTCTGTATTTCAATTTCGGAATAATATGTGAAAGGCACATGTGTATCTTATTGTTGGTTATGATGGGATTGGACTCAATCCGTGTGAAAGGGGTTTAACCAATAGGCAGGGGTTTCTTGGCATATGTGTGTTGTCAGATGATTTTTACTTCGTTATTTTAAGTCAATTTTCCTTGGTTTGTAACTTTGTATAATGTTCCTTGGGCTTGTTAGAAGAATTTGGGTCTTTGGGCCGGTAGATATAGACAGTTTTGTTGCATTGGTGGTACGTTATGGGCCTCTACTGGCCCACAGGTATATATACGGACCTTCATGTAAGTTTGTTGATGTTGTTAGGCCTAGACATGTACAAAACGGTTTTAAATCCAAACTGGTTCGGGTTAAAAAATGGTTTCGGTTGGTGAACTCTTGGTCAAATGGGTCGGGTTGGGACCAGTTTGTAGCCTGGTCTGGTCGGGACCGGGATGGATCGGGTTACGGTACAAAAATGGTTTTCAAATTTTATAGGGTCGAGTTAAAATATTCAGGTCAGTATTTGGTAAGGGTGGCAAACCCAACCCAAATAGATTGTTTTGGGTTAAGATGGATAAACTTTAAAAGTAAAATGGGTTAGGATGGATCATAAATATTCTTCAAGTGGGTCAGGATGGGTTAGAAATATACAAGTGAGTTTCATTTATAGGTTAGAATGAGTCAAAACAAAATATCCAAGTTATCCAAATTATCTAATTCAAAATACTCAAACTATCACGTGCAAAACAAAACTCATCTGAAACCCAAAAAACGATCAAAACGAAACAAAAACCCCGAGCCGACTAAAACGAAACAAAAAACTGAACCGAAATAGAAAAACGACCAAAACGAAACACAAAAAACCGGAATAAAACCGAAAAACTGACCAAAACGAAACAAAAAAACGAAATGCAACCGAAAAGCTAACCAAAACTAAACAAAAACACCGAATCGACCGAACCGAAACAAAACTGAATCGAAATTGAAAAACGAACAAAACGAAACAAAAAACCAATATGAAACCGAAAAGTTGACAAAAACGAAACAAAAAAAACGAAATGCAAATGAAAAGTTGACCAAAACAAAAACAAAAACACCGAACCGACCAAAACGAGACGAAACTGAACTGAAATAGAAAAACGACCAAAACGAAACTGAACCGGAATAGAAAAACGACCAAAACGAAACAAAAAAAAAAAGCAAAATGCAACTGAAAAGCTGACCAAAACAAAACAAAAACACTGAACCGACCAAAACGAAACAAAAAAAACGAAACAAAACTGAACTGAAATAGAAAACGACCGAAACGAAACAAAAAACTGAATTGAAACTGAAAAACTGACTAAAAGGAAACATAAAAAACTAAATGCAATTTAAAAACCGGATCAAAACGAATCAAAACACCGAACTGGCCAAAACGAAACAAAAAAACTGAAACGAAACTCAACCGAAATAGAAAAACAACCAAAACGATACAAAAAACCGATATGACACCGAAAAACTGACCAAAACGAAACAAAGAAAAGCGAAATGCAATCAAAAAGCTTACCAAAACGAAACAAAAAAACTGAAACGTAAGCGACTAAAATAATACAAAATGAATCGAAACGAAAAATAAAGCTCAATGAAATCGAAAAAACTGACTAAAACAAAACTGAAAGCGGAAAAACTGAGAAATCGAAGCCGAAATCGTTGAAACCGAGCAAATACCGAAACCGATCGAAATGAAAAAAACAAAACCGAACCGAAAAAAACCCGAAAAACTCGAACCTGAACTGGTACAAAACGTTTTTTTTAATGAACGAGGATGACGGGGGAAACATTTTAGTTATTTTACATTTTGCATTTTTTATTTATATTTTGAGTTATTATTTTTTAATAGTTTTTTTGAATATTTTTTTGAGGGGTTTTAAAATCTTTTGTATGCCAACCTTAACTTGGGTCAAGATGGGTTTGCTTTACCCTTCTTGACCCGTATCCATCCTAACCCTCTATTTTAAAAATTCATCATAAACCCATACCCATCCTGACCCATCACTCAAATCTAACCCAACCCACTCGCATTGCCACCTCTAGTATTTGGGTTGAAATCAATGTTGCAAAAGTAAGTCTACAAGGCCGAGTACTCGCTACAAGGTCTGACGTCGAGGGGAGTTTCTTTAACTCAGCATAGTTACTAAAAATTGATCAAAGATGTTCAACATCAGCGAGAATCACAACTAGTTGGAATTCTTGGGCTGATTTAAACTTAAAAAATAAAACATAATTCATATTTTTATAATATTAAAAAAAGAATATCACCTTTTTCAACTAAAGATCAACAAAATTTAGAATAATTTAGTATTTAAACATGTATTTATCTTATTTATATTAATATTCACATAATTTGTTATAAATATTAGTAAACTTGTGATATTGGACATATATATAATATCCAAAAGTTAATTTTCTTTATATTTACTATTTCCGAGTGCTCTTCGAGTAATCCCCAAGTACATCCAACTCCCCAGTCGGCCGCTTAGGGTCCGCCTGGCGACTTTTGCAACCTTGGTTGAAATACCCAAATTCGGGTTGACCCGAATAACCCAAAATATAGTACATCGATGCATGTATCCCTAATTTATAGGGTAGTTTAGCGATACAGTAACATAGTGACCTTATGTATTCTTGTTCGGTTGTTCTCAATACTCCAATTAATATTGAATCTGTCACATCCCAATGTATTAATTACCATAAAACATATTGAGAATGTATCTTCAATTAAAAAAACTTAAATAGTATAGTATTTAAACCAATATATGTATTGAGAATTTCTTCAATCTACATAAGTATTGATCCACATGCTACAACACTCCTTCATCCCATCTAGTGCATGTTTGTATGATAAGTTTCAAGTTTTGCTAAATAGCATACGTTATTGTTGAATTTGACTGTATATGAAGGTTTTATAACGACTTGGAATATGGTTTTTTAAATATGATATTGTTAAAGGTGAATAGGTGGATACTGGATAATTTTTTTTAATTTGGTTAAACCCGAAACCCAACCCTAATTTATCCGACCCGTTCAACCTGAAACCCGAACTTATTTGGGTCGGTTCTTGGGTCAATTTGTTTTGAGCTCAAACCCGAATAGCCCGACTTGAACAACCCAAAACCCGAATAAATAACCCGAAGAACACCCCTTAAATACAATCCAATTTCTGAGACCAAAAAGCGTGGGGTTGAAAGAAAGAAGAAAAAAAAGAGAAACCCTTATCGATTTAATCGTTTCTGTTCATTCTTTTACTAAAATTCTGTTTGAATGGCCCAGTTTATGAAGCAATCAGCCGACGTGCTCCGACGATCCATTGTGCAAAATGGTATACCTGATTTTGTGTATAATCAATCAATACATCCATCCAAATATTATTATTATTATTATTATTATAACAATGACTTGTTGTTTTTTTTGTAGCAAGGGTGACCGCTTCGGCCACGAGGCTGAACGGGTACTTGGAAGAAGAACTGAAGGAAATGTTCGAGGAATGGATGATCAGGTATAATAAAACTTACCACAGCCTTGAAGAGAAGAACAAGAGGTTTCAGATTTATAAAAACACGGTGAAGGCTAGCAAAAACTACGATCCTTTTTTCCACCCGCCTCGGGTCAAAGGTTTGGCAGATTTGACCAGGGCAGAGATCGCGGGACCCAACAATAGAGCTAAAGCCCGAATGCTCATGCATGCTTATGATCCTGAACGAGGTTAGCTTATTAGCTATTTGAAATTGTTATGATTCATTTTCATATATTAGCTATCCTGAATAAGGTTCAGAAAGTTGTGTATAGTAACCTATCAGCCCATAAGAATCAAAACTTTGTTTTTAGTCGGATTGGGTTTGCTATCCAAAAGGGGGTTGCGGCGCAGCTTGTTGCCCGCTTACCTGCCACTTCATTGTAAATCATTTGGATGTTTCTATGAAATATAAAAGGAACCAATTCTTTTAAAAAAATATATTGATTTATTAACATCATGCGTGTATCTTTGTTTGTGTGTTTGCTCTTGGTCGACTGGAGCTGCAGGCGTACCTTTTGTAGGTTAATTTATTATTCTCATGCTGCTGCTGCTGTTGGAACGTCTTTTGTTTTAACTTATTATTATGTATTCAGTCGCTTGTTGAACTTAGATTGTATGTTTTCTTGTTAAAGTCTGTGTGGACTGGATGTTAACTTTTAAGTGTTGAACTTAGATTTTATGTTTCCTTGTTATGTGCGGACTGGATGATAACTTTTAACTTAGATTGTGTGTTTCCTTGTTATATATATTTTTTAATTCTTCAACTTAGAATTTATGTTTCCATGTTATGTCGTCGAATTTGAGCTTGGTTTCAGCTTGATTAGTCATATGAATTTGGTTAATATTATACAAGAACAATAATCAACTATATGATCTCCTCCTATGTGAAATGAAGGCAATTCTTTGACCAGTTTCAAGCATATCAGATAATAAGTGATAACATGAAAAAGAACTGATTTTCCAAACCAACACCCCGTCAAATATAGGCATGTATATATTATATGATATTACAACACATAGTAAGTAATAGCATGTATGGTTTCTCATATGAACACATAGTGCACCATTCACATAAATGTATCTTGGTTTAATGGTTTAACTATCCATAATCGTTATTTTTTTTAGACTACCAACGTTCGTGGACAGACTCGTGTGTGTAATCACGTGACATCACGTGAGATACATGTGTTAACTGATTGAGTTAACTGATTTTTGTTATCGCCTGAAAATTGCCGGTTGTCACACCTCCTACCTCGGTTGTGACTGCTATGCATCCTCCTCATCATCACCATCCTCATCTGTCCTTCCTCAATGCTCAAACCTTGCCATGGTCATCAAGCAATATGCATGCTCCCTCAGTCAGCTTTCTCGCAATCTTGGTGTTTACCATGTTCTTCATGTCAATGCCGAAAACCTCGTTAAGGTGTCCGGTGTTGCCATGAATGGTCCGCCAAATATTTTGCTTTGGTTGGTCGCATCGTGGCAACATGTGAAGTGGTCGACAAGGCAATGAGCAAGGTTGCAGTCAACTTAATCAATGATACTGTAAAGGTAGAATACCTCATTCGCATGATCCTATCGATGATGTCTTTACAGGGGGGCGGTGAGTGGTTGATACATAAATGAAAAATTATTGGTGAAGTGGGTCTGGATACTTGAGTGCTTTTGAACTCGGGGGTTATAGGGGCGTTGGAGATGGTACCCCGCAAACAGTGGGTGAGCTAGGAATTGTTTTCTACAAGTTTGGGATTTTTTGATGCTCGATTTCGTTCAGGCGTTATAGTTTTCGGGCTCAGATGGGTCGGATCGTTCATTCGGTCAGATACATAAAATGCCATACCACCATCATAACAAAAGTATATCATTAGCATTAAAAAAAATACACAAAGGGATATCAAATAAAAATAGAGTCGGTCTGCCGTTGTTGTCTGGTTGAAGTCCGACTTGTGAGTGCTGAGGTTGTGAGGCGATGGTTGAAGCCTTGAGGCGAACTAGTGAAGGCAATGAGACGAATGACGTACTCACCTAGTCAATATATAGAAACATAAATTGACAGGTAATTTTTGTTTATTTTTATTTAATTTTTATTTGGGTATTATGTTTAAAAATGATAATTATGATGGGTTTATCACTTTATTGGCCAATTCTATTATTATTTTGGGCTTTTCTTATTACATACATATGGGTTATTATTGGCCCATTTATAATGTTTGTTACTTGTTAGTAATTTTTATAGTTTTTTAAGGTTTTATATACTATTAAAGAAATACTCATTACTTAATAAAATTTAACTAAAACATTCATAATCAGTGTAGGGATGAGCGGATACCGGTATTGGTATTGAAATGTTTGGTTCAATACCGGTATTGAATGAAATATTCGTGCAATACCGGTACTGGCATTGCAGGAAAAATTCGCGAAATACAGATAACGGTTCTAAACAAAAAATTCGGGGAATACCGACGGTACCAAATCGGCGGTACCCATTTTGCCCATCCCTTAATCAATGGGTTTGAATGTTTTTTTAAAAATGATGCTGGATTCCTATTTGAAATGTTACCTTACCTTAGCTATATGAAATTCCTATTATTCATTTTCATATATTCATTAACATCATATTCATGCATGCAGGCGTGCCTTTAGTAGGGTTGGGATTTTTTGATGCTCGATTTCCTTCCGGCGTCAAAGGTGTAGGGCTCAGATGGGTTCGGTCATTAGATAAATAAAATGTCACGTTGTCTGGTTGAAGTCCGGCTTGTGAGTGTTGAGGCTGTGAGGCGAACTAACGAAGGCGATGAGATGAAGGACGTACTCACCTAGTCGATATATAGAAACAGAAATTGACCGGTTGTTTTTGTTTTTTTTTTAATTTAATTCTTATTTAGGTATTATGTTTAAAAATGAAAATTATGTTGGGTTTATTGGCCAACTCTATTATTTATTTTGGGCTTTTCCTATTACATACATATGAGTTATTATTGGCCTATTTATAATGTTTGTTAGTAATTTTTATAGTTTTTTTAAGTTTATATTTTATAAAAGAAATTCTCATTACTAGATAATATTTAACTAAAATTTTCATAATCAGTGTAGGGATGAGCGAATACCGGTATTGGTACCGAAATGTTCGGTTCGGTATAAGTATAGAAGGAAAAAATCGGGAAACACCGGTACTAGTATTGAAAGAAAAATTCGGGAAATACCGACGGTACCAAATCGGTACCAGTACCCATTTTGCCCATCCCTTAGACAGTGGATTTGAATGTTTTTTTTAAATGATAATGGGTTCGTTCGTCGAAAAAGAATTGGTTTGTTTGCAATTCTATATTATAGGTTATATATAAAACTGGAAAAAGGATCGGCCTCAATGTGGCCCCGCCACTGCCCGCAAAACTCATTAGCCTCGATACCATTTACGAAGTTGGTCTGGCTGGTAAGGAAGCATGGCGTGTGCAGGTCTCTTTGGCGATAGAGTCCCAACGACAGTTAGGTTTCGAGTGTTGCTGTAAATTCCAAATTCATAACACAATACTTTAGTTACATGATTATTCTATTCAAGATTTCAACTAAGTCACATGATTTCAAGTTGTAAAAAACATTGGCGGTCCCGACCCACAGATAGTGGGTCCGTCCCTGCATGATGCGTGATCCAGAATCATTGATGTATAAATAAAATCATCATCATCATCGTACTCAGTAAATCTTGATTATTCTGCTGCTGCTGGAACGTCTTTTGTTTTAACTTATTATTATGTATTCCGTCGGTTGTTGAACTTAGATTGTATGTTTTCTTGTTGAAGTCTGGATGATAACTTTTAAGTGTTGAACTTAGATTGTGTGCTTCCTTCAACTTGAAAGGAGTCGTTGAATTCGAGCTTAGTTTCAACTCAATCAGTTATAAGAATTCTGTTAATATTTTACCAGAACAAATACTCAACTCTATGATCTCCTCCTATTCCCTTCACTTGTTGTCAGTCTCTCTCTCTATCACTGGATTTGAATGCAAGAAATTCTTATATCCTGTTTCAAGCATATCAGATACAACATTTTCCTTACCTTTCGGTTTATGCACAAAGTATTCAAGGCCGGCCTAAGAAGTGCGGCTCTTACCACAGCCGTTAACCAGGCAGAGGCCGTGGTTGCAGTGTTTGTGTTCCCCAACTCTTCAACCGAGTTCCTTCAGGTGTAGGCATCACTATTCGGATTATGTATGGGCAGCCATGTGTTGATCCTATCTATCCATTACTATATTTCATTGATATCTTAAAACAAGTTTATGTTATGGATCATGATTAATTTTTTTAAAAAAGAGGTCACAAATTCAAGCAACTTTAGGTTGTGTTGACCATACTTGTCATCCCGGGCTAAAAACAAATATAGCAAGTAAACCGGCCTCAATGATATAACCCGTTTACCCAAGTCATTGGTTTTTTTCTGCCTAGCTCAACTCGACTCGTGAGTTGTTTTTTCAATCTTGGGCTTAGTTGTCGGTCTGTTTATTATATATTAGTTAACTTAAAGACATTTTAAATTATTTAGTGAAAAGACTTTTAATGAGCCTAAGCTCGGCTCGAACTAGGCTGTGCAGCCCATATCTCTTGGTTCAAAACACAACCAGCAGATAATGATATGATTGATGAGACAAAACACAAAAGAGCCTTAACTTTAATTTAATTTAATTTAGTTTAGACATGCATAATACATACATAATTAAGGTACAACCAGAAATAAGAAAATCAAGAGTCTAGTAACGAAGCATGCAAGTGCGAGAACGTAACCGGCTGTAGTCTGGCAATCGCTTGATAGGCCCCGATGCTACAATTGCTATGTCCTGCAACCAAATCTTGAATATGTAAGTTGATAATATTCCAACTTTGAATATTTATATCATGGTTAAGAGGTGAGGCATTACCTGGTCAAATAAAAATCTGTAGGCAACACATTTGACGGTAGCAACATCAACCGCATCGATTCTGGAAAGTAACTCAGCATTTGGGATTCTACGCCAATATGTAATAACCTGCCAAGAAAGACAGTTATATACGGGAATTTATTTTTTTTACAAACTGCCCTTCCATCTGTTGAGGTTTACCGACAATGTTTTTCGTTTTACCCAGAAACATGTCAACATGGTTTTTCTAAACGTTGAAAAGGGTTGGTTTTTTAACAAAAAACGTGTCAAAACGTTTTCCTAAAGATTGAAACGAGTTAATGTCTTAACCAGAAACATGCCAAAACGGTTTTTTAAGGTTGAACAAGCTGTTTTTTAAACATATACGTGACAAAACGTTTTCCTAAAGGTTGAAACGGGTTAACGTTTTAACCAGAAACATTTTTCTAAAGAAACACATTTTTTTATATAAAATAATGTCTCCCATGGATGGACTAGCAGTTGACCTGTGTTCAAAAAATTACTTAAATGTTTATTCAAAGGTTGAAACGGGCTAGTGTTTTAACCAGAAAAGTGTCAAAACGTTTTCCTAAAGATTGAAACGAGTTAACGTTTTAACCAGAAATATGCCAAAATGATTTTTTAAGGTTAAACAAGTTTTTTAACCAGAAAGATGTTTTAAACATGTTGAAAAAGAACAATATGGTTATAAACAGTTTATATTGTGTCAACTGTCAATGACCATATGAGCCTTTTCTATTTATTACTTTCTGAACTTTTGATATTCGATAATTTTGGGTATTTGAACTATGTTCATAATGTATTGTTATTTTTTTCATTAAATGAGATTTTTTTTATTGGGCACGCCGCACGCGATTTTTATGCGCCTTGAGTGCGCCTAACGTGTTTGATAATAATAACTATGATGTGGTGTTTGGTTATTATTATATATACGGTGTATGTACCTGTCGTCCAATTTCTTCAGCGGCGCTGGTCCCATGTGTGTTAAGCAGTGAAGATTTAAGCTGCAAAGAATTGTTAATTTATAAATAAAGGACTTTGTTATTCATCCTGCGACAACCAAACGGTAAAATAAAATAAGATATGCTTTTTCAAGGAATAACAAAAGTACCTGATTTTGAGCACGAATAACATCATCCTCCAACACTCGGCAACATAGTCCGTTGCATATCTCTTTCATTATTGCATAAGCCATATCCTCCAAGCAATCAGGCTACATTAAGCTAGCAATCAGTAATCAGATGTAATATAAATCTTATCAGCCTAAACTCACCTTAGCAACAGCATAAACACCGAATAGTCCAGTGTCTTTATAATTGGTGTTGAAGGCCGTCATGCTCTCAGCAACTTCACCGATCCTCACCAGATTGCTGTCATAGTTATTAAAGTTAAATATAAATATATAAATATATATAGATAGATAGATAGATATAGATATAGGGTGAGGATCCAAAGAGAACCATTTGTAAAAAAACCAAAAAATTTTATTTTTCATCTAGGTTTCAAAAAAAATTTTAAAAAAATTAAAAAAAACCTTAATTATACACATATGTATATTTATATTTAATCTCGATTTACACAATATACACATATGTACATTATCATTTATCTTAATTGTACATATGTGTATAAAAAATAACTTGTATAGAATTAAAATATACGTATTATACATATATGAATAATTTGCTAAACCGATATTTTTTTAATTTTTTTTATTTTTCTTAAAAATAAATTTTGTTGTGGTCCAAAATGATTCTCAACATTCTCAATTTCAAATAGTTCTCACATGATCCTAATCCTCTATATATATGTACATACACACACAGCAACAACAAAAACAATAACAATAGCAACGAACCCTATATTATGTTCGCCTGCTTTGTTCCATGAGCCAAGCATAGCTTGCATGAGCATTAAAACTACATAATCTGGATCGGTCCATGACGCTCCTTTGAAAGCAACAACAAAATGAGCAAGAGAAGGATCATCATCCCGTACACGAATCTGGTTATTATAATTATTAATATGTAATTAAGAAATATCAAGAGCAGCTTGTTCAAATGCAAAATATATAACATAAAATCATACCTCAGAGCCAGTGAATATTGCAGGTTGTTTTTCCAGCAACTGTTTTGTAGTAATAGGATTAGCAGGTAGTTTTGTGAACAACTTCTTGACCTGGTCAACAACATCACCATTCTTAACTGCAGGTCCGTAGGCTGTAATCACCATTCTGTGGGGAGCATAGTGTGTTGAAAAGTAGTCTTGAATATCTTTCTTTGTAATCTTCTTGATGTTTTCTGCAGATCCAAGAATTGTCCTACCAAGGGGACCGCCTCGGAATGCAGCAGCATGAAGATGATCAAGCATCACTTGCTCACTCCCCTGAAACCAACCGGCAACCAGCATTCAATATAGGGGTGTTCATCGGTTTGGTTGACGATTTATTCAATTTGATTTGTTCAGTTATGACATTTTTCACCCCTAATAAAAAATCGAACCTAACTTAATTTGGAAAGGTAATAATCGAACTGTAATCGAACCTAATTCAGTTTTGTTCCGTTTCGGTTAAAATCGAACAAACCATATTCAACCAAAACAAGTTATAAGTCACAACATTGTAACTAACTTATCAACTTATCCCCTCACACAATAAGCAATCCCAAACACCTTTTTATTAACTTTTCAAAAAGTAAAACTGAAAAATTGAACAAATCGCATCCAAATAAAACCACATTTGCAGATCAATCCAAAAACTGAATTATGAATATGGATTCGGTTTTCAGTTTCTCTAAACAGTAAATACCCCTGTAGTATACAATACAGTTTGTCTTTTGTCCCTTGATTATCATCAATTTCTTCTTCAAAGATAGAAAAATAAAGTATTCAACTTTAAACTTGTTCATGTGCTTAAAAAAAATACAAATTTAATACTTGTATCATGGTAATGAAAACCAACTAACTAGGGAGGTATTTGTTTTATAAAATAATATAACTTGATAAATAATAATAATAATAATAATAATAATAATAATAATAAATAAATAGGAACGGTTGTATTTAACTAAGAGCATCCACAACGCTAAGATTCCACAAACCGCCACATGAGCCCCGCCTCAAATTAATAGGGGTGCAAACGAGCCGAGCCGCTTGCGAGCTACTCAAGATCGGCTCGTTACAAAACTCGATCGAGCCGAGCCCGAGCTCGAGCCTAAAAGTAAGCTCGTTTAATAAACGAGCCCTAGCCCGATCTTCACTTATCGAGCTCGAGCCGGCTCGCGAGCCTAAATGAGCCTGTCAATTATATTAAAATATATATTTAATAATTATTAATTAATATATGTAAATTTATGAATAAATAAATAAAAATAACTATATATATATTATATATATATTATTTTATACATAAAAGTATAATAGAAAAAATATATAAAAATAATTATAATTATATACAAAATAATTGATATATAGTAAACGAGCCGAGCCTTAGCCGAGCTCTAGCCGAGCTCGAGCTTTGAAAATATAGCTTGAAACGAGCCGAGCTCTGTGTAAATTAAACGAGCTGAGCTCGAGCCTAGTCGAGCTCGGGCTCGGCTCGACTCGTTTTTACCCCTACAATTACAAAATTTTCTCAAAAGCACACGATTTCTCTCACATCACCAACCCCAATAATAATAATAAATAATAATAATAATAATAACAAAAAAACAAACCTTTTGTTCCATCTGACTAAGAATGAAATCACGCTCCTGATTAATAATAGTTTCTTCAAACGTGGAATTCTGCAATACATCCGATAGAGTATCCAGCGCCTTAGGCACATCACCGCCTTGAGAGTAATAAGCAGTGTGCTCTTTGTATGTACGCCCATTAATATTATTAGATGATATGATACAACGGTGGAGGAAATTAGCAACCCCATTGGTCTCTACCGACTCAAACCTTGACCCGGCGTCAACGTACACCACGACGCCTGTAGTAGCTACATTACTGGGCTCGACGGCAACACGGAGACCGTTGGAAAGAGTGGTTAAGTTTGACTGCGGACACGTCAGCTGGGATACCTGGAAAACCCGATCAAATACCGACTATACCCGGAACCGGTTCCAACCCAACCTGGTTTTGACTATTATTAACCATACCCGGAACCGGTTCCCACCCGGTTCCGGTTCCTGAAAATACACAGTTTGTGCACTTCTATATATGTTATTCTCAAGTCGGATATGATAACGGAGGACGTTGGGTGATTTAGGTGTGTACTTTTACTAATTTAGGGGCCAGGATCGAAAAACCGATACCAAATTTTTTGTAACGTGGGCACCGAATATATCGGTATCGTACCGTCCAACATCGGTTCGGTTTGGTACCTTTACTTATTACAAAATGTTCATATGTAATATGTATAGAGTTTCGGTGCAGTACATTCCAATCTGGATGCATAGGTTAATTAAAGAGGTCATTTGGTAATTGGTAGCATCCTAAAGATTCCGATAAGTGAATACCACTTAATCGGTTAACACAAAAATCGTGTTTAGTTCACTAAAATGAAACCTCTAAATCAATAATGATTAACGGAGCCTCCGAGTCTGTCAAATTAATAAACATTTTGAATGGAACATCTGAATTCGTCAGCCCTCTTAAAAACTCAGATAGTGGGTTCCGAACACCCATGAGTTCATGTTATTTGATTTGACTCATATATGTATAACTCAGTTATTCACTCACCAACTTAAACAATAATTAAAAAAAATGGCCGTATGTTCATGCAAAATCATTTGCTATAACAAAAGTGAATTCCAAAGAACATAACATGTTAAAAACAACTCTAATATACACCATTCGGATTGTCTTCATAATTACAAAACAATTTTGCACAAAAACATTGTCCTATATTTGAAACTTAAGGTTAAAGCATATACTACAATCAACCTAAGCTATAGACATCCATGATTTCTTAGTCTCTTAACCATATATATTTAGTGTTGTACAATTAGTATTAAATGTTATTAAAATTGTAAGATGTTATGGATATATAAATGAATATAGCATAGACAGATAAAAACGATGTGAATATATAAATGAATTAATTGAAAGAAGGTGGTTTTTTTCCTCTAGCCAGCTCATATAAATATAATAATGATCAAATAAATGTAGGCCCATCTACTTTATGTTGAGTACCCGTGACCGTGAGGCCGTGAACTCTATGTTACACCCATATAGAATTATAGAATATAGATAGATAACCTATATGGGCCATTATGAATTATTAATGGGACCGACCTCAGGGGTGTTTACAGTAGCTTAATCGGACTCTAAATATATATTTTTGTAGCAAATTAAAGTTGATGGAGACATTTTTAGTGGAGTCGTAGCTTAAATCAGTAGTGTTTTGAATATAAGTAGGGATGTTTATAATTTCAATTTTCAAATATACGAAATTCAAATCAAATTTGAATTCCTATTTTTTAACTTCTTAATAAGTATCCGAACCGGATTGCAGAGCTGTTTTCGAAAATTTAAATACCTCGACCGAGTCGAAATAAAATGACGAGTTGGCCTTAGTGAGTAACAAAATTTATAAGATAATTTTTTAAACGACATTAATGTTATAACAATAAACATAACAAAAATATACCTTGGACCCAATGGCTTTTATGGATAAAAATAAGAATTTGGCCCAATATATAACAACATGATTAAGAGACCTATGCTTGTGACGGCCGTGCCGGTTGTCCGGAAAACCCTATGCTTATGAGGCCGTGCTGAACTGTATTCTTAAATCGATACATTGATAAGCATTCGAGTTCCTCTAATAAAAGTCTTTACGTTCGAATCAAGTTTTCATTGATTTTCTACCTTTAACCCCTTAATGCCAACGGCCAAGGCTTATTGATAAAGATTACGATGTCTCTTGAGTTTCAGATGTGTAGATGTATATAAAAAATTTTAATAAACGTGACATCGTAGCCCACATGCTCAATCGAACCGCAACGTACACTTATGATAAAAATATTAAAAGTTTAATACATTTAAGTTACGTTTTGAAATTAAATATGCGTGCAATAGGAATTCGTTTATAGTTGGTAGCTTGTACATATGTATTTTGTTTGATTTCTTTATGCTTTTAGATTGATTAATATAAAATAAGTTTGCTACAAATTTATTGATTTATGTAATAATGAACATAGATAAACATTGGTCAAACTTGTGAATGAGGTGTCAAGTCTGAGGAAAGATTTGGTCGATCTTTATCGTTGAAATCCCAACTTTTTTTCCCTTTCAAATTGATGTGTCAACATCTTCCAAATTTACTTATTCCATAAAAAGTAAAAAGTAAAAAGTAAAAACCCAAACCCACCCTACACTCCAAACCATACACATGTATACAATACACCTATGCATAATTATTTGCTTTCTATACTTTTATGTATATCTTTAAATTAAGATACATATGAAAACAATTTCAAGAATCATAGGTATGTTTTAGGATCTTTAGATCGATTAAGGGGAGCAAACCACGCATATAACAAAAAACCGATGAGGTGCAAATGCCTCACTTTATCAGCTCGTCAATTGTAGGGAGCTGAATTAGGATGATACACTAGTCAAAAAAGTTAAATTTGATCGGAAGCCGTTTGTTGCAAAAGTGGACTGAATTCCAAGTGGGAAAGAGTTTATTCTCGATATTACAAGAACCTTTATATGAATTATATTGGCACCAACGGGGATACGCAATACTTGAGCGAGATAATAACATAACACGTAAGGAGATGTTTGGTAGCATTTTAATAATATTACCAAGAGGCTAACTTTGAAAATGCCAGATGTGGAGTGTGTTTGGCACAATTGAAGAAAACTTTTAATGGCTAAAATGAAGCATTTAATGGAAAGGTTTCAGAGTCATGCTGAATAATTCATAGGCTACCTTTTAATCGATCAGGTCTATTTATGAGGTTCAACACAAGATGACCATACAAACACTAAGTTTAATCAGGAAAAAACTATAAAAACCACAAAGACATTCACTTATTTGCTTTACTACGACACCTTATAATTCTTAACCATATTTGTTTATGAAATTAAATATGATTATGTTATATGCATCACCTATAAATATTTGTGAAATTCGGACGGTTCTCTATTTATATCAAATATGGATGTAAATCTATCTTGTATCTTTGTAATAGTGTAACCTACCTTTAACTTTATGTTAATTGTTAATCTATGAATATCATGTGTTAGGCAACTCTACTATTTGTCCAGTTGATCTTCATAAATTGTGCACTTAATTAACTCGATTTTTGGATATTTAATATATTCAGAAAAAAGAAACAATATAAATTTTTAAAGATAAAGGTGGAGACTGGAGAGCATGCTGATAACTTTCCGGTCGAGCAACATCCCATTTCAAAATTAAATTATTGGGAAATATAAAGTGTATATATATAGTGACAAAATAAATATCATATTTTATTTAATAATAGATCCAAAAACATTCATCTGGAGTGTCATTAAAATAAATAGTACATGGAATTTAGTGTAAAAATTGTAGTCTTGTGTTAAGATGTATTCCGTGTCGTTTTGAGTAGTGTTGAGATAAAAAGTTAAAGGGTAGTGTTGGCTTAAAAAAATTTGTTTTAATAAAACGATTTGCACTAAAAATATACTCCGTCAAAAAAGTTAATGCGTAGCACGAACTACAGTGAGATCCGCCCCTGATATAAGTGATAAAAACAGCATGTATTCATTTGCAGTTTTGTCCACAAGCCATATATCTAACGTTGCATTATGGAAATTTCAATTCATGCATGCAAGTGATTATATACTATTAAACTATGAGAAGGCATCACATTTTTTAAAAAATTTACAATTATAAAAGATTATGTGTCGTCAAAACTATAGTTATAATTATACATATCACAAATATATATAGTGATATTAAATAATATAAAAAAAAAACTTACGGTGTTAGTATTTGTTCTATTATTATAATGTTGGATCAGTAAATGTTATTACATACCAGGTCTTGTATAAGCCTACTAAGACAATTGCTTTGGGCCTCTTTAAAAAACAGGCCTCATTTTTTTAAAAGATGCTATACATGTTATGTATATGTTAAATTGATCCATCTAGTTTCTTTACTATACACTATCTAGTCGAAATCCATAAAGTTAAAGTGTTTGCTTTCTTGCCCACTGTAAATAATATTATTGAACAAGCCAATATTAACTTACACTTTTTTGCTAATAAGGATTCTAGTTGATTGTTGTCAGTTCTAAATTCAAATAAATAAAGAGGGATTACAGTATTGAAATTTTAAAAATGCCTCGATTTTAAATTTTGCTTTAGGACTCCACTGTGGTTGAGCCGGCCCTGCATATATCTCTTGTGGACCACTCTCATTGACAACCCAATGATGGTTTGGGTTGCCAAATGACATTAAATAAAATACAAAATTAATATTTTATAAATGACTTCACAAACTAGTTCACAAAAACAAACTAGTTTGCAAACCATTTTAAGCAATATTTTATGCATATTAGTTTTCATCCTTTTGTTTTTTTTAACAATTAATATAACACACAAATTAGTTTTTGTTTTAATAATTTAAATTGTTAGCTTAAAAAAATTCTAAAAACACAACCATATTTATTTTTTTTCCTATACACTTCGATATAAATTTTATTAAAAACGAGGTTATTCAAAAATATGTATTTTTTTCTTACTAGCTTTCCAATATAATATTATTGTTTCGTAACTTATAATTTAAAGTTTTATCTTTTATATATTTTAAATAATTATAAATTATATATATAATAAAATGTTGGTTGAGGTTGGGTTGTGAATGAGAGTGAAAATTTAGATTAGGTTAGGTTAGGTTGTGTTTGTTGATGAGAGAGAAATTACTTTTTTATTAGAATATTGGATTGAGTTGGTTTGCTAATGAGAATGGTCTAAGAATCTTTATTAAGTGTAATAATAACTTGTTTTACCTTTATATTTTATTCTAAACTTTAAAAACACTCACAAACACATATATCTTAGGCTACTTTGTTGTTGAAATTAAGACGTTCATGACGTTTTCATGTCATGTAAACATTTTAACATCTGAAAACAACACCTCGCTCCAAGCAAAAAAATGCGTTAAATATAATTAAGTGGAATTCATCCTCACACACATCAATCAAAGTTTTTTTTCTTTTTTGTTAATCTCTAGTAAGTTAATTACAACGTGATAGTTAAAAAGTATATTAGTTAAAACTTATTGTTTATATGACAATAATATGACAGGACATTATACGCTTTTTATTTATTGCATAACACATAAACTTTAAAGCAAATTACTTTAGAGTTAAAAGGGTTGGAAATAGAAAAGTATTAAACACAAAATGCTTAAAAGTAACTTTCATTGTCAAAAAGAGATAATTAATTATTACAGGAATGTGCAAAAAGAAAACAATATATATATATATATATATATATGATGAGTATTATTACAGAACTGTTAAATTATTTAAAAACTTGAAAGAACCCATAAACTAACGTTTTTTATAAAAAAATTTGTATGTTAATGTTTGTTGAGTGTAGCTTTATCATTTTTATATCTATATTTACGATTACAATTTTGAAAATTAGATTTTATACATATATATTTTTGTTTTACACCTATGTAAATTTGTTAGTACATAAATTTTACACATATGTAAACTTGTTATTTATATGTGTAATAAAATTTTTTTATATAAAATATGATAAACTACACTTAAATAATGTTAATATATAAAAAAATTAAAAAAGTGTTTGGTTATGTAGAGTTCCTAAGACTACTCTCATTGGCAATCTCACAATCTCAATCTTATATTATAAAATTAATTCTCTCTCTCCAATCTACATAATTTAACTCATCCCAATCTTTTATACACATTCACAACCATCCCAACTTAAAAAAAATGTTTTTTTAACGAAGTTCGTTTTTAATAAAATTTATATCGGAATGTTCATAATTTTTTAAGAAATATCGTGTATTTAATTATTTTTTTTAGTTAGAATATTAATAGTTAATTAAATAATTAAGTTATCGGCGGTTAGTTTGGAATACAATCTAGGTTTGCTCCACCAACCTAGATTGCCAATCTAGATTACATTATTTTCTTTTTTAACTTTGGACACACGTTATTAAGTTTTTTAGAGTTCTTAAATGATACTAACCTTATATATATATATATATATATATATATATATATATATATATATGATTGATTTCTTTTGGATACCGCTTTGAGTTTTAAAAACTCAACGTAACAACTTTTTTTTGAATTTTTTTTACACATATGTAACTAAAGTTTAAACTTGTTTAATCAACAAAAATCTTTATTCTCTCTCTTGATTCATTTTTTAATTAAATTTAATATCAGCCACATATTCTAACTCATTTAATTAAATGTGTGATGTAGAATTGAGTTCTTAAAATTCTTTTAACTCATCAATTTCTCAAATTATACCTCCCCTGTATATATATATATAAAAGGTGAGATTGGAAAACACAAGTGATAAAAAGACAGAAAGCAAGCAGTACTCTAAGTCAGACATCAACCCTAGCCCCACTCTCTCTCATCTTTTTAGCTTATTATTATTATTATTATTATTATTATTATTATTATTCATCCCATTAACATCTCTTTTCATCCACACCTTCTTTCTCTCTCTAGAATCAAGAACAACACACACACACACAAACCAGTGTGTGTGAGATTGTTGAAACAACAGCTAGCTGATCATACAGTACTGCTTCAGTTTCTTCCAAAAAACTAAACATTGTCTTTTTGGTTGATGCCATATTAGAGCTCAAATCATGGCAAAACAGTTTGGATTTCATCAAGTAAACTAGGGTTTAAACTTTAAAGTTTAAACAAAACAAAACAAAACAAAACCTTTGTTTGTTTTTATCATTAGCTTGTTTCCAAGTTTGATTCTCCTTTTGTCTTCTTCATCTTTAGCTTTTTATGATGATGCAACATATCCTTGTTTCATTTCTATAGACACACTCCAACTATATATATTATATATATAAATATTGACACCTAGTGACAGAAGATGAAGCAGCAGAATGTGATTTTGGAAGATGATTTGAGTAACTCTGCATCTGATCTTCATGCAACTACTGAGAATATAAGTCAGGATGAAAATGGAAGCAATTATCATCAAAACTACTTTGCAGCTGCACATCCTCCTCCAAGTCAAAGTCAACCTTTAACCAAGAAAAAAAGAAATCTTCCAGGCAACCCAGGTTCAAAATCCTCTGAAATTTAAAAAAAAAAATTGTATATAAAATATATAAAATAAAAATCTTGGGTTTTTCATTATTTTCAAAAAGATTGATGGGTTTTTAATATTTTTCATTATTTCTAAAGAAATACATTTTTTTTATATAAAATAATGTCTCCCTGTGTTCAAAATCACTTAAATCTTTAATCTTTTTTCATGGGGTTTCACATGTTTTATAAAAAGTTTGTTACTTTGAAACCAAAATAATTTTTTTCACCATTTTCAGAAACAAAAAAAAAACAAAAAAACAAAAAAAAACTTTCCAGGCAACACAGGTTCAAAATCTCTGAAATTTCAAATCTTTTTCTTGGGGTTTTCACCATTTTCAAAAAGAATGGTGGGTTTTCAATATTTTTCATCATTTCTATAGAATAACATGTTTTTTTTTATAAAAAAAACATTTGACCTGTGTTCAAAATCACTTAAATCTTAAACCTTCATTTTCAAAAAGACTGGTTGGTTTTCAATATTTTTCATTATTTCCAAAAAAAAACATGTTTTCTATATAAAAATTAGTTCCTTTAAAAAGATTATAAAATTATAATTTTATTTACTCAATTATTATATTTTTTGTGTGTGTTTTGTAGATCCAGAAGCAGAAGTGATATCATTATCACCAACAACATTAATGGCAACTAATAGATTTGTGTGTGAGATGTGTAACAAAGGCTTTCAAAGAGATCAAAACCTGCAGCTTCACAGAAGAGGACACAACCTGCCATGGAAGTTGAAGCAGAGGAACAAGAATGAAGTTGTGAGGAAGAAAGTGTATGTGTGTCCAGAAGTGAACTGTGTGCATCATGAACCATCAAGGGCTTTAGGGGACTTAACAGGAATCAAGAAACACTTTAGCAGAAAGCATGGTGAGAAAAAGTGGAAATGTGAAAAATGTTCAAAGAAGTATGCAGTTCAATCTGATTGGAAAGCTCATTCCAAAACTTGTGGCACAAGAGAGTACAAATGTGATTGTGGCACCCTTTTTTCAAGGTAACAAAAATTCCTTTCATTTATTATTACCATAACATTCTAGCATTCAATATAACCATGGTTTCATGTTTATTGGAAGTTTGTATATACTATACATATTGAAGAACTCTATATTAAATTATAATTTTTCAATAGGGGCTAGACTTCTAGTATATAAAATACCACTTGCAAGAAGTGTCATATAATGCCCAACATGTCATAAGGTATTAAGGTCCCTATGCTATAATACAAAATCAAGTTTACACCTAGTGCTTGTCATATCATATGGCTCGTATAATGTAATCATGTTGTTAGTGTTACATCACTCATTTTTTGTCGTCCAACAAATTATATGGGCAATGTGATTTGTGTCTCGTACGAGCATATTATCAATTTTCGTCTTCCAACGACCCACATTCGCATTTTCTTATATAGCTTGTATCATGTTGTCAATGTTACATCAGTCATTTTTATTGTCAAACAAATCATACATGAATGTATGATATGTGTCTCGTAAGAACATATTACCAATGTTTGTCTTTCTAAGGTCCAAGTTCACATTTTCTTAGGCCACCCGTAGTGGGCGTGGTCATTAAGAGAAATCCGGCGACGTTGGGCGAGAACCCCCCCCCCCGCCGAATTGTGGGGCGATAGGGTGGAGGTATCTATTGCCTGCTTCCATTTTGATTTTATTATTATTATAATGGAGTGTGTGTGGTATATATATACACAACACCATTACACCCAAAAACAAAAACCCACCATCTGCTGTCTGGGCGTCCCATGACGCAAAACGCTCATTTTGTAGTCCCTCCGCTACACATAACTTTATGTCTCGTGTGAGACTTAAGTGTTATCTGAATAAGGTGTCATTGATGTATAATCTGAATAAGGTGTCATTGATGTTTCTTTATACAAGACCTTTAAATAGATTAATATTTTTGCTTTGTGGGTGTGTCTTTGGATTAAAAACTTGTACCAAGATGGTGTTTTTGCTTCTATCACTAGTTGTTGGCATTCTTGCTTCTTTAACTATATTTTATAACTAAAAGTACAATTTTTGGAATAAACTAGTCATTTTTCCTTTGTGGGTGTTTGTGATTTTGGATCAAGAACTTATTTAAAGAAACCTTTTTTGTTTTCTTGTGTTTGGAGTGTTGTTCATGGGCATATATTCTTTTAAAATAATAATCTTGAACATACATGTGCAGGAGGGATAGTTTCATCACACACAGAGCTTTTTGTGATGCACTTGCACAAGAGAGTGCAAGATCCATCACTGAACTTGACCCAACAACAATCCCGGGTCAACTTTACCCGGTTCACACATCCAACTCATTGTTATTATTTCCTCCATCTTGGTTACAATCCCAATATCAAGAATATTGTAGCCCTAGTAGTAATATTACTACCTCCTGTGGGCCCCACATGATATCCTACCATCCAACACTACCATACATGTCAGCTACTGCAATGCTGCAAAAAGCGGCTGAGATGGGTACAACTCATTTAAGCAGTAGTAGGGGTACAAGTCTTCAAGCACCATGTACAAGTACTACAACTTCCTTGGCTGCTGGACCCCACCACCAACACCAACCATACATACCTCACGTGTCTGCTAACTCTCCTGCAGCTGGTAACAACACTTGTGGTACAAGCAGTAGCTTACTTGAAGCATGTGCTGATGGTGGGCCCACACCCCATAACACATCGTTTATCCATCCTGTGAACATGAACATGATGACCATGTTGATGATGACTGAAGATGGTTTTGCTGATGTATCATCTTTTGATGATGCGTTTAGTCAAATCTTGGATGCAAATGCTACAAAGAAAGAAGAAGATGGTGTTGATGATAATAATATTAATAATAATAATATGATGATGATGAATATGACAAGGGATTTCTTGGGGCTTAAAGATGATGATGATGATGATGATGATGATATTGGAAGCATTCATGAAAGTATTAATATATGATTTAGAGTTATTATTAGTTACTTTTTTTTACTGTTACTTTTGTTACTGTAATGCAAAAGGAAGAACACTTTTTAGTATGCAATGATATTCCATGCATATTGTAAGTTCATGGCAGTCAAAAGTTTAAATCATTTAAGTAGGATTTTGATTTGAATAATTGAGTTAAAAAATTTATATGCATACATTGGATTCTTAGCCTAAGGCCATTGAAATATTCCTGAAATGATTATGAAAAAATAATATTATCCGTGACAAATGTTGAAAAATTACACATACTATAAGAAGCTAAATAATTAATAATATACTATAGATGCTATGTTGTAAAATGTTATAAAATTTTTAACTTTTGATTTCTAATTTTACTTTTTCTACATATTCACAAAAATTTTTAAGAAGCGAAGGGACACTAGGTAACTTCAATTCACAACTTTGTATACTTTTTATAAATTAAAGTCACAAATATCCACATGAATATGTGATTTCTTAAAAGGATATGATAATATATACATATTTCATATGAATCAAGCTAAAATGATGATCAACGTGTAAAGTGTAATAGTTATGGCATGTATGTTAAAGAAAGATCTGCATTGTAAGTTTGTAACAAGTGTGACTGTGTGGGTACATTTGGTTCCCTAATGTTGAGTAATTGAGTTTACTATCCTAGCAATGTTTATAACTCCCACACGACCCTCGCGTGCGGGGTAGTTTCGTCTTTTTATCTAGGCGGGTGTCACTCGGTGAAGGAATTGTTGTCCTTTCCTTTAATTTCAACTGGACACGACAAGAAAAAAAGGTGTTATACTTGATCGTTCTTTAGAATGTTAGTGGTTATGGAAAGTTAATACTTTATTGACAGTGTTTTTATTAAGGTTATATGTTACGGGTCATTATTCTCATTATTTTTAAAATCATCGCCACCCCAGTGTTTTCTTCATCATTCAACCACACCCCTGAATCTGTGTTAATAACTTCATTCTCCATTATTCTTCATTTTTAATAACAAAAATAAATAAGCAGAAAAGAACAAAAAACAAAAAAGCTGATTGGATGATTCACAATGACAATCGTGAAAGTGATCATTGACACCCCGTCACTAGTAACCAAGGGATGAGGACATGATGTTCCAATAAGCTCAGTGATGCCACATAGACCAACCCGTGAGACTCAGTGATCTACACGACTACACCACATAGCCTAAAGATTTATATGCACGAAAACATGACAGAGTTAATGAATTCTCAAAATTAGGTACTCCCACATGTAATTACTTTTATATCTTTAAAAATGCTTTGTAAAAAAATTAAAATCAATTGCTTTTAACTTTATAAAATATGAATTACTTTAAAGATTGATCTAGGTATGATTAGGCCATGATCTATCATAAAGTAGCTGTAGTAGTAGGAGTAAAACTTTTTATTAAAAGAAAATACAAAAAAGCCAAAAAGCAAATATTGAAAAGTGATACTACTTGTCCCTCCAATGCTCCAATACAATTTATATATTAATTAATCATCATTCCTTTTTGCAATTTCATTATTTTACTCTAAAAAAATCTTTTATGTATTTTTTTTATAGAAATCAACATTTTTTAACAAACCACTAAATAAATTTGATTCAAAAAACATAAAACATACGAGTAGGTGGTTTGTGATGTTTCAGTGGCACCAGGAACCTGGTGATGATGGAAAACTAGGCGAGTAGGTGGCGTTCACTGGTTGAATCCTTGGACTGATCGAGTTTTATCTCACCACATAATCGTGCCTTCGGAGGAGTGTTCAAGGGCATTGGCCTTAGGTGAGGGTTTTCCTCATATCAGAAGGCGAGTGTACCTAAATGTGATGAATTTAGCCCGCAGTTTATTTGGAGAATTCGTTGGTTATTCAAAATAAAAACATAAAACTTACAAATAACACACCAAAAAGAAGCGTTGGGCCTAGCCAGCAGCTACCCGCAGCCCAAACCGGAAAAATAACAGTCCACCAAAGTCCAAAAACAGCCCAATATTACATTTAAAGCCTACCCAGTCTTCCCACAAACCAAGACTGGCCCAGTGGCCCTGATCTATTTTATAGATGTCAATCTATCGTTAGTAAATTTCCCGGCAACTAAAAGTAGGGGTGGTGTTAGTGTTATACTTAGGTTTAGGTTCTCGGGTAGTTCACGTCGGGTTAATCAGGTTTCGTCGTTATGGAGTTAAATCCAAAGATAGACCCATTTACGAGTGAGTTTTTCATGTTTTGGGCGGAATTTAACTTGGATTGATCCAAAGATTGTAGGTTTATTCAAATTTGATTGAATGGTTGCTCCGCTACTAATGAATTCATTAAATAACTGCATAACAAGGCCGGCTAAGGCTAATTGTTGTGTAGGGGTTTTGAAGTCCATGTTAAAGTGCCATGTCAATGTCATGTAGGCAGTGAAGCTTTAATTCTTTTAAGCCCAAATTTCGTAATGCCCGGTTGTGGTTTCATACCCCGCCACCATGTTAACATAAATTATATATTTTTATAATCTTAAATCTTTTAAACAATTAAACATCATGAAATGTAAATCAAAATATAAAACTAGCTAAATTAACAAATTAAAATTAAACAAACTACTAAAAAGTTATAATAAAGTACTAAAAAATTACAACTATTTTAATCACCACCATCATTCTCGAACCGTAGCAAATATCAACTCATCATCTGAATATGAATTAGAATAAGTGTGGTGCCCGGGATAATAAAAGTCGGAAATAAAGAGAAGAATTGGTAGTGTGTTGTACAAAAATGGGAAAATCAAATCAAATCAATTCATTAATAACTATAAATGAACTCACATCTATTATTATTATTATTATTATTATTATTATTATTATTATGGTATCCTTGTAGGAGTTGAACCATTAAACGAGTTGGTCCTGAACTGTTTTATTGACCAATTTTTTAAAGATAGTCCAAAACCTGAGTCGGTGAGTTCAGTTGACTTGTCAGACTTCACTTTCGGTTCAGAACATAGTAATTTTGTGGGACAACAAGAATATTAAAATTAACATTTTGGTCGTAATTGGAGGCCATGATTTCAGTTTCTAGCTATCAGTCTAGAGGTGGACAACAAAACTGGTTCCTGCAACCGGTTCGGTGGAACCACCGAACCGGAACCGAACCTGTTCCTACCCGTTTTTCGTAGGAACCGGTTCGGTTCCGTTTCAACCCGACGATCCGGGACCGGTTTGACATGTTTGGAGGTGGACCGGGTAGGAACCGGAACCGAACCGGAACCGGTTCGGAACCGGTTCTAGCAGTTGGAGTAGTTCTAGCCGTTGGGAAACTGTTTTATGGCCGTTTTTTGACCGTTGGGGTCAAAAATGGCCGTTTTTTTGGCTCCCCAAACACCCCACTACTAGTATAAATAGGTATTTGGTGTAATGGGTTCATCACAACACTCAAAACGCAAACCCGAACGCAAAAAAATACAAAAAAACGCTATTACAACGTTCTGAGTTCTCTAATCTCTTGTTTTCTCTTCTTCTATATTCATATTTGTTGTTATGGCTGCCTCACAATCATCGGTTGGTCAAGGTTCCACCGCCGGACCAAGTTTCGTTCGTATTGTACCTCATAATCGTAATCAAGAGATTTGGTGCAATTGGGATTTGGTTGAATTGAGTGACCATTCATTGAAGGCTCGGTGCAAGTTTTGTGGGATTTATTTAAACCCACTTTCGAATTCAAATTTGAAGAAACACATCGAAAGACCGTATTGCAGGGCGTTGAAACAGAACGTCGAGTCGCAACAAACGCAAATGGATAGTGAAGGCGGAATATTTACATACCAAATTGATCGAGTTCAAGATCGTATGGCGAAGTTTGTGATTCAAGAAGCTTTGCCGTTTAGCCACTTCGACAACCCTCGCTTAACCGCCATGATTCGAGATACGCTTCAACCACAATACACTCACGTAAGTCGTCATACTCTTAAACGTTATTGTTTAAAATTGTGGAAGAAGGCCAAAGAGGTACTAATTGCATATTTTGAAAATATAAATACGGGAATAAACTTAACTACTGATGTTTGGTCGGCTCCACATGGTCTACCCGAATCTTATCTTTGTGTCACCGCTCATTGGGTAGACCCGTCATCGTGGGAAATGATGAAACGCACCATTGCTTTCGAACTCTTTGAGTATCCACATACGAGAGATAATTTATTTGAAATTTTAGATTATGTTATAAAAACTTATAAAATAGAAAATAAAATATTTTCAATTGCATTTGATAACGCGTCGAATAATACATCGGCGGTTGATAAATTAAAATTAAAATATACGCCGATTTGCAATGGTGTATTTTTTCACTCAAGGTGTGTTGCACATATCATTAATTTAATCGTGCAAGACGGACTTGCTTCGGATGAGGTTACTTCGGTTATAAACGATTTTAGAGTAATGCTACATGAAGTTTTTAAGAAAAGTAAAAAAAGACAAATGGATTATAGAAAATTTTGTAAAGATACGGGAAGAAAAGCTTTGGGAGCTAATTGGGATGTACCTCATCGATGGAATTCCACTTGCATAATGTTTCAAAGTGCTTTGAAACAAAGAGAAACTTTACAAATGTTTCATTCTAGTCTTGCCGAGAATGATTTGGCAATCCCCTTTTCAAATGAGAAATGGGAAATTATCAATGACTTATCGACTTTTCTTGAAGTTTTTAAAACATCAACTACGAAACTATCGGGAACGTATTATCCGACAAGTCCCTTGGTTCTTTCGAAGTTATTTTTAATCGTTAACAATCTTAAAGAATTTGAAAATAAAAGTCCAATGTTTTCAAACATCATATTACCAATGAAGTTTAAATTAAAAAAATACTTTCTTGAATTGCCACCGATTTTTACTTGCGCCGCCGCTTTAAACCCAATGTTAAATGTTACGGGGGTTGAATGTGTGATAGACGAAATTTTTTCAGCCTTAGATATGCATGAAGTTGACCCAAACTTTTCAACAGAGGCACAAAATGATTTTAACTTGAATTTTAAATTTATGTATGACTTTTATATAAATAAATATGGGTCAAACATACACATGCCTACGCCGGGGGGTCTTCATCAAGTTCAAGTGCTACTAGAGTACGAGACCCCATGATTAGCCTTATGAACACCGTTCGCAACGTAACGGCTAAAAAACAAAGGGGTAACACCCCTTCAAGCGAACTAGGAAGGTATAGTGCATATGATTTCTCTACCGGTTTATCCGAAGAGGAATATGGCACTTTTGATGTTTTGGCTTGGTGGAAGGTAATGGAAACCGAGTTTCCCATTCTTGCCACCATGGCCCATGATTTACTAACCGCCCAAGCTTCTACGGTAGCTTCGGAATCTGCTTTTTCTCTTAGTGGCAGGGTAATATCGGTGAGAAGAACAAGACTGAATTCGGAGTCGGTGGAGATGTGCATTTGCTTGAAGGATCACTTGGACTCAATCGATCGTGTTCAACACGTAACCACTCTGGAAGACGAAACACCACTTGATGTTCGAGTGCACGACGAACAAGAAGGCGTTTCTACAAGTAATTCTGATGAATAAGTCGCCACTCAATAATTACGACGAACAAGAAGGCTTTTCTAGAAATAATATGTCACAACTTTATATTTATAAGTTTAATGTTTTGTTAATTTGTTTTTGAATATTTTAAAACATGTAACCTTTTTTTTTTGAACTTCTTAAAGTAAATAAAATGAATTTTATGTTAATTGTTTTTTTTATTTAACATGTTATACAAATACGAATCGTATAACACCGATCTTGATTATAATTCAGCATTTGACTTGCGTAAGCCAAAAGACTATAATACATAGCAAACTCAACAAATGTAACACGATACAGATTTAAGTTCACCATTACACGATACACGATACAGACTAATCAATTCAAACACGCTGACACTCATAGCATTAAGTTCAATATGTTGTTTACCATTATTGCTCTGTGGGTGAACAACAAAAGTAGCATGAGCCTCTTCAGAAATCAGAAGAACACAAATCATCACCTACACAAGCAGCGGAAACGAAAAACGAAAAAAAAATAATATTTTACACTGTAACCGGTTGGAACCGGTTACAGTGTAAGAACCGGTTTAGGAACCGGTCAGCACCGGTTCCACCGGTTCCGGGTCCGAGGGTTGGGGAACCGGTTCGGTTCTCTAACCGGTTCGACCATGGAACCGGTTTAAACAGTGATGTTGACTAATGGAACCGGTTCTGAACCGGTTCCGGTTCCGGTTCCTTTGACCAACCCGATTTGATCACCTATAGCTATCACATGTAACATGTCCGCATGTGTCATCAATTATGTTGGATTATAGAACTTTGGCCTTGTGTGTCATTTTCTCATCAGTTTCTATTCCTTGTTCAATACTTTTAAATTATTGGTCTTATGAAGACGAAAAACGGAAATATGGTCCATTTAATAAATAAAAATAATCTACAATGAAGCAATACTCATTTATTGTTTATGGATTTATTTGAACACTCCAAAAGAAGAATATAAAAAGCAGGGAAAGGTGTTTTAGAAGGTATTTTTATATATTTAAAGTTAGTTTATGTATAACTTATAAGGATAAAATAGTTATATGGCATGGATTTCATATATTTTTTATCGTCTTTTAGTGTTAGGAACCAAATGTGTTAGCGAACAGCTAGGAGCAAATCCGTAACTTATAAGAAAATGCATAGAATTATAAGGCATACCAAAAATCATTCAAATTATGAAATCTGAGGAGTTGGTGTCTCAAATACAGTTATGTTTCAAGTTTTCTTTTGAACTTAGTTTTTGAGTTGGATAGAAAAAAACAAATTAGTGTGCATAAAAGAGTTACCATGCTGTAGGAAATTTTACTTCAAAAATAGTCATTATGGCTGATAATGAGAGAAAAGGTGAAAATAAATGACTGACAATTTGAAAGTACTCATCCATATAATTTATAAACAATTTTTTTTAACAAAAAAGATATATTGATTTGCATAAGGGATCATATAGACATTATTTAGTATTTTTATGAACCAATCAAAGAATATCGATTTGCATAAGAGATCATAAAGAGAATGCAAAACCCCAATGTGGCAAAAGTCTAGTACCAAAAGCATGATTAGCTTACGCTCTAACCCGAGTAGCATGGATCACGTGGAACTGTTAAATTGACATAGACCCACGCTCTCCAGGTAAGCAAGCCCAAGCTTTTCCCAGCTGTTCATTTGCATAATGGTTATATCTGGTTTTTTTAGTCTTAAAAAAATGTTATACTTAGTCTTAAAACACTTATGGAATCAAACCCACCTACTATAATGAAATTTGTCAATATATAATACAAGTATTAATTTTTAATTTTTTTTTCTACAAATGAATATTTAGTACTATTAAACCAATATATAATATTAGTGGTTTGGAACTCTTGTTTGGTTGATGTGAAGCAATTAATGCCTTAATGGGATGTTTCATTGGTTTGCAACATGCAACAAGCGTTTACAACGCCAATGGGCCAAACTTGAACCCAACACACGACGCCGTTTCTTCCACCGACAGTGACCAACGTTTGGATGCTTTTGTAAAACTTTATATATTTATATATTATTTAAAAACAACTCTATTAAAGCTATATCAAATATGTTGTTTGTAAATTACATGTACAAATCGCATTTACAATGATGTCTTACAATGGTTCTTTTTCCAGAATCATAAGATGTTGCGATTCAGGAGAATTCTCTATTTCTATGTGGCTTTTAGGCCCTGTCAATGATAGCGGCCTATAACCATTTTTAAGACCATAAGTTATCGTTGTCTATGTCGATATTATTTGCATTTTTTATTCCAGTCATACTCATAACATTCAACATGTAAATATTATCTCTATTTAGTTTACCTTTTTTATATAATCCTTTTAAATTTATGGTTTGTCTTTTTATTTTTCGTATACAACCAAATCATGATCGACTTTAGTAGTTATAGTCACAGTAACATCCAAGAAACCTTGATTGAAAATCATAAATACTTTATAATATTTAAAATAACAGTTGAATTTAAAATTTTAAAGAATCCCATTAAATATTAGCCATAAATAAATCACCTTTTAACATTCAATCATACAGTCATTGAAGAAACAATAATAGGCACCGGGCAGATTACGGATAATCTGGGGGTTAAATAGATGTTTCCCACGAGGGGTTAGACCCGGCAAAGATGGTTCTTCTGATAACCTGCAAAACAGACACCGTGAGCTCGTCACTGATAAGGGGGGGTACCTCCTTGTGACCACCCTCCGGCGTGAGAATCAGACTAGATTGCTCTTGAATATAAGTGTATATTAAGAGATTGCTAGAGCAGATATCAGGTATAATATGTAAGATACGAGATAGTATATGATAAGATGAGATGATCATACCATTTGGGGTATTTATAGCCGAAGGTAGGTTTCCAAGAAGGTATAGCCGGCTGAATAGTATTCCTGTTCTACCAACTGTGGCCTACGCACGTGCCATGCTGGTAGTTGGTGGGTAGGCAGCGGCTGACAGTGACCAGGCCTGCTGTGTACTATTCCTTTTCCACCAACTGCCGGCTATGCACGTGGTATGACAGGAGTTGGTGAGTAGGCAGCGGCTAATAGTGACATACAGTACAAGAGCATGCTGCTCGCCATACTGTTGTCAATGAGCTGTCGTATCTTTGGTCAGATCTTTTGCCCATACCTCGTCAGGTACAGTACAAAAGATCTTCCCGTATCGTACAGACAGGCTTATTTGGGCGGGAGTATTCCCCCTCCCGCCTTTGTGCGGGATTGTTCCCGGCTTTGCTCATTCCTTCAGGTGACAACTGAATTATTGAGAGCTAAGTGCCTTGTGCGTGTAGCCTTGCTGCGCGGGTGGCCTTCCCTGATGGCTTGTATCCGCAGCTGCGGGAACAGGCGGAGTACTTCACCATTGGGAGGCATTTCCTGCGGGAACAGCTTGCGTACTGCGCGTAAGGACGACACGTCTCTGAGCATGGTGGGTCCTGCGGATCCAGTTGGTTTCTGCGCAGACGTCTCTCTTCAAGGTGAGTCCTGCGGGTCCAACTGGGCTCTGCTGTGACCTACCTCTTCAAGTCCCCCCAGTCTAATGTTCTTCTCATGAATGTTTAATAAAGTGAGGTGAACTTTTGGACTTAAGCAAAGGGTTTTGAAAAGGGTTTAGTTTTAAGGTTTTCCATGGGGATTCTTCCCGCGGAAGTCCTTATGTCACTTGCAGAAATTCCCAACTTTCTTGCTTGATCTTTGGGTATGATGCGGGTAGGTCTGTAACCTCCTCGCAAGTCAGGAGCGTTGAGTCCCACTTGTGTGGATTCTCCATGAGGTTTTGGTAGTTTTGAACATAGTGATCAATTATGTTAAAACCACCAATTCCATCCTGGAGCTTCAAACAATGTAGTTCTCGACGTTCCCGCTATGCGGGGATGTTATTCCCGTTTCCGCAAGCATTGCCCAGAAGATCCTTCTTGGTTTCAATTCCCTGCGGAGCGCTAGGTATGTGAAGGGTTTTGCCTTGACACTGTACCCGCACTCGTCTTACGGTTACTTTACTTCCAAGGTATTCCTGGCGTCAATTCCCTGCGGGTGCTAAGTATGTGAAGGGTTTTGCCTTGACACTGTACCCGCACCCGTCTTATAGTTACTTGGTTGCCAAGGTATTCCCGGAGTCAATTCCCTGCGGGTGCTGAGTATGTGAAGGGTTTTGCCTTAACACAGTACCCGCACCCGTCTTATAGTTACTTGGTTGCCAAGGTATTCCCGGAGTCAATTCCCTGCGGGTGCTGAGTATGTGAAGGGTTTTGCCTTAACACAGTACCCGCACCCGTCTTATAGTTACTTGGTCGCCGAGGTATTCTTGGCTTCAATTCCCAGCTGGTGCTAAGTATGTGAAGGGTTTTGCCTTAACACTGTACCCGCACCCGTCTTATAGTTACTTGGTTGCCAAGGTAAGGGGTATTTTCCCGCTTACTTTTGAACCTTTTTGAATTTTTGAAATTCGAAGAGTTGGTGAAAGGATAAGAACAGTCCAAACTGTTGAAACGTCGTGCGACGGTTTCTTCTGACTGTGTCAGGACGTGCAGGAAGTTATGGTGACGTGACAGTACATGGTCATTCCAGACGCTTTTTCAGGCGCGTGGGCGCGATTTTTCGGGCGCGTGGCCGCGAAATTAATGGCACACGTCCTTTCAACAGCTGTTGCCAGCTTGCTTTTTGCCACGTGTCATAGTTTCATTGCACCTGCGATTTCTCTCTCTTCCGCATTAAATTCATCGCATTAATTGCGATTAGTATATAAAGGGGGAGAGGGTCCTTTGTAATCCACACTTTCACTTTTCTCTTCATCTTCAAAAGGTGGCCTCCACTGCCGATCCGGTGCCTCGGTCTGATTCAGAGACCGAGAGCGAGGAGGTGGCGGGGAACCCGGGTGGTGATAGGACCACTGCTCCGGAGGCTGCGACTGTCACCTCCGGAGAGCCCAGGATGGCGACGGTGAGCGGCGTAAAGAGGCCGGCTCCATCGGGTTCGTCCCCGCCTGTCCGCACTTTTAGGCTCTAGAAAACCCGTAATTACAAACTTCCTTTATTTTTAACTTCGTAGCTTTCCATCATTAATACTTATCTTCTTTGTGCAGGCGTGGATGCTACCGTATTCCAGGGTGGAGCGGGGAGGAATACCTCCGGACCCATGACGGTAGGCTTGGTCAGCCTACCTGAGGCGACGACCCAGGCGGCTGCGCCTGCTTCAGTTGGTTCAGTTGCTCATCCCGTTGAGCCAACTGTTCCAACTGTGATGACATCACCGCCTGCTGTCAGTGCCATATTTACTGAATCTTTCACTGAGCCGGCGGTTACTTTTTCTGCGCATTCCGCAGCGGCGACCACGGTTGTGAGTTCACCTCCGGTGAGTTCACCTCCGTTGGTTTCTACCGCGGCGGCCTCCATGCCTCCGACGTCGGCAGCTACAGCCGATCCTTCAGGTATGCTTGGGCCTTCTCGCCAACCTCTGCCTCCTTCCCATCTGCCTGACCTCTTGGATGGATTTCCCTTGGGTTCAGGTGATGGGTTTGGCGGCTATCGGCCTGTTGTCGACCCTACAGGCGCGTAGGGTTCTTTTGGCCTTTTTTTTTGTTTTTTATATATATCATCTTTTCCTAACTGCTTTTTGTTTTTTGCAGTGTCGGATTCCAATGAAGTGTATGTTCCACGATGGAACATCAGCCGAGGAACAACCCTTCGCACGCCTGTGGAGTGCGTGGATTGGGCTCGTCACGCAGCTCCCAGTGGTGCGTTGGGGGAAGCCATGGCTAGCTACCAGGAGGGTAGGCTAACCAATGAGCTTCGGGTTCTCCTGGCCCGGATGCAGCCGCGCGTCGAGCTGCTTTGTCGTGAAAACGACAAGTTAAAAGCAGCTCGCATCCAAGAAGTAGCTCAGGCGCGGGCTGTCCGGGAGGAGAATAGGAGGCTTACCGCAGTGGCTGCGGAAAAAGAGAAGGCCTTCAAGGCCCTCGAGGTTGAAGTTCAGGCCCGGCTCGAGGCCCGTTCCAAGGCTGCCCAAGCTGTTAACGAACAGCTTCGGCTGGCTAAGGAAACTGCGCGGAACGCAACCGAGAGGGCCACCAAGGCTGAAGCTGTTGCTGAGCCTTTACGCCTCGAGAATGAGGAGCTTAAAGCCAAACTTGAGGCGCTCCAACAGGCTCATGATGCCTTGGCGATGGAAGACGCCAAGAAGCTCCAAGAGATCTTGAACCAGAGGGGCGTGCTTGACCACACTGAGCGGAAGCTAAAGGGCGTTGAAGAGGCTGCTGGAAAGGAAGTGTTGCTTGCCAACCTCAATAAAAGTGAAGCCGAACGCGCCCGTAACCAAGCTCAAGCCGCCCTCCAGGAGGCTTTAGTTGCCAAGGAATGGCTTCTTCGAGAAGCGTTGTCTCAGGTAAGCTTAGCTTTATAATGTCTTCACGCTTTTCTTTGTAAATAGAAAAGGCTTTGATACTTGTATATTTTTTTTTGTAGGCTGTGCATCGAGTCTTCACGGACACATCATACGACGATGCATGAGCGCAGCCCTCAACGCTTCTCATGAGGATGGGGAAAAGGCCGGCTTTCTGCTTGGTCTAGGGTTCGTTGAGAAAGGCATCCCGCCTTCCAACTTCCCTTTGTATGATGTGGATACTGAAGCTGTTTATGACCAAGCAGTGAATCAGTATGCCGCCTTCCCGCATCCGGTGGTGGAGAAGGTGAACGAAGTTGCTGCTGCTGATGATGGGCTAGCTATCCTTAAAGCTTTCCTTGAACCGCCACGCTCTACTGATGGTGCTGGTCCAAGTGGAAGTGGCCCTGAAGCTTGATCCTGAAGATCCCTTCCCACTGTTAGGATAGGTTTAGCTTGTATAGATTTATATTCTTGTAGGCGGGTAGTTACCCGGCCCTTGTAATGAATATTATGAAATATAAATCTTTGTGCGGGTAAGACCGCTACTTTCACTGGATTACTTGCTTTATAAACGTTATATGACTTGCTCATGCATACTTTAGTTTAAATTGGCAATTTTCCAAGTGTTTAGAATAAGTTAACCTTTGAACGTGGTAGATAATAGGTTGAAGTTTTGCTTCCTCTTTCGTGATTGTGCGGGTAGGACCGTCACTTGCACTTAGTAGGATGGCTAAACTTTACCTACATCTGACCTGCGTGGAGGTTTTCCTCATCTTTCTAGAAATTTTCTAAGTGTTTAGAATAAGTTAACCTTTGAACGTGGTAGATAATAGGTTGAAGTTTTGCTTCCTCTTTCGTGATTGTGCGGGTAGGACCGTCACTTGCACTTAGTAGGATGGCTAAACTTTACCTACATCTAACATGCGTGGAGGTTTTCCTCATCCTTTTGTTAGAAATTTTCTAAAGTATTTTGAATAAGTTAACCATTCGACGCGCGGTTGTCAATAGGTTCGGTTTCCTCTCATGATTTGTGCGGTTAGGACCGGCACTTTCATTTAGTTGGATGACCAAAGTTTACCTATGACTGACCTGCGTGAAGGTTTGCCGTTTTTTGGGTTTATGCGGGTTTTGCCGCCTTCCCCACGCAACGACTTTCCACGTAATTATGCGGTGAAAACCGGCATATCAGTGTTGAGTAAATTAACCGTTCGACGCGCGGTTGTTAATAGGTTAGTGTTCAGTTTCCTCTGTCATGATTCGTGCGGTTAGGACCGGCACTTTCATTTAGTGGGATGACTGAACTTTACCTTTAACTGACCTGCGTGAAGGTTTGCAGTTTTTTGGGTTTATGCGGGTTTTGCCGCCTTCCCCACGCAACGACTTTCCACGTAATTATGCGGTGAAAACCGGCATATCCGTGTTGAATAAATTAACCGTTCGACGCGCGGTTGTTAATAGGTTAGTGTTCAGTTTCCTCTATCATGATTTGTGCGGATAGACCGGCACTTTCATCTAGTGGGATGACTGAACTTTACCCTTAACTGACCTGTGTGAAGGTTTCCGTTTTTTGGGTTTATGCGGGTTTTGCCGCCTTCCCCACGCAACGACTTTCACACTTATGTATGCGGTGAAGACCGGCATATCCGTGTGGAAAGTTCATAAGTATAAATGTAAAATCATCAGCGTCGATGTTTTAAGGAGAATCATTTCCATTTGAAGTGGCTCTGGGCCTTTTCTTTACAAATTTGGAATTGATCTACATGCAAACTGTGTAATTGAGCTCCCTTCCATGTTGTTGGGATGGGAGTGCCATCGAGCCGATATGCACCTGGTTCGGGATCTCGTTGTTTACGCAGTATGTAGTCTCCAACATTGAAGCTGCAATTTTATTCGTGTTTTTTCCAGCTGGGGTTCTACACGCATCAGCCTGCTCAGCGTTCATTGCGCCACGAGGTGCGCGAGCGTCCCATCTCTGACAAATGCTTCGACCATGTCCTTTACGTCTGTGCATTCTTCAGTGTTGTGGCCTTTTGTCCTGTGAAAGTCACAGTATTTGCTCCGATCAGCATTGTGACGATGTCGGATTATCGGAGCCTTTGGCCATGGGAGCTCCTCAGTGGCGAATATCTCGGTGACGATCTTGGTGAGTGGCGTTCATCTGGAGTTCTGGTTCGACTGTACGTTATCCCTTCCGCCTAACCGATGTTGCAAGCCGGATGAGGTGTCAAAGTTTACCCTTGACTGCCAAATGCCTAGCTTCCGCTTTTTGTTTAGTCGGGCGGTATGGACGTTGTCTTCTCTTGTTTTCTGGGTGTAGAGGTTTGTGCTCTGGGGGAGATCTCTACCCAGTTGCTTCTCCGTTTCCGCAAAGCGTTTAGCTGCTGTCATGATAGCATCCCATGTGGATGGCATGCCATCTTTACCCGTTAAGGTGCGGATGAGCTCTGGGTCGTTCGCGCCCTGGATAAAAGCAGCGCGAAGAAGATCTTCGCTAATATTACCCAGACTTAGCTTCTTTGAGTTGAAGCGAGTGATGAAGTCTGGCAAAGATTCATCTTTTTCTGGAATGCATTTGAGGATTGTCCATTGCTCCTCTGTATAATTTCTTTGTTGGCTGAAGTGTTCAGTCGTAGATGTGGTTGACCGGTAGACGATCGAACCACGCTCTAGCTGGCCCAACAAGCGTCATTTGGAACATGTAACACCACGTAGGTTCCGTCCAATTACTGACGGTTGCCCCCGCTATGAATCTGTTTAAATGATCGTCTGGATCAGATATACCATCGTAAGTGCCGATGTTGGACATCTGTTTGGCACTTTTCGGGGCGATTGCTTCCGCAATGTCCCTTGCAAATTTGGACGTTCCCGCATTTGCCACAGTTGGTCTGAATGTTTTGGAGAAGTCACGTGGGTTTCCACCCGCGTTTTTTGGTTTGAAGGTTTCTCCAAAATGCCTTCTCGGTTGGGAATCCGTTTCCTTACGCTTCCCTTTCGCCCTATGACGAGGGTTTGCGTCACTATCGGATTCCTCCCAATCATCGTCAAAGTATACAAATTCATCAGCCTGTTGGAGTAAACGTAAGCGTTCATCCAACTCAGCTTGGAATTCTTTTTGACGTGCTTCCGCCCACGCTTTAATTTCATCGAGTGTCTGGCGGGGGAGCCTCGTTCATTCTCTCTCTAACCGGGTATCGGTGAATCCCAGTGAGCGATTATTTACTGCACTTGCCCCAGCTTGGGTAACTGGGGTAGTGTTCGTAAAATTTACTGCACTTGCCCCGGCTTGGGTAACCGGGGTAGTGTTCGTAAAAACTGTGTAGTCGCCGGTATTCCCCCCAGTAGCTGGGGTTGTGGTTACCGGAGTTTCTTTAACCATCTTTCCAGAAGTTTGAAAAAACTGAAAAGAAATGAAGTTCTAGCTTTTTTGCACGGATGGCGCCAATGAAGAAACACTAATAGGCCTCGGGCAGATTACGGATAATCTGGGGGTTAAATAGATGTTTCCCACGAGGGGTTAGACCCGGCAAAGATGGTTCTTCTGATAACCTGCAAAACAGACACCGTGAGCTCGTCACTGAGAAGGGGGGGTACCTCCTTGTGACCACCCTCCGGCGTGAGAATCAGACTAGATTGCTCTTGAATATAAGTGTATATTAAGAGATTGCTAGAGCAGATATCAGGTATAATATGTAAGATACGAGATAGTATATGATAAGATGAGATGATCATACCATTTGGGGTATTTATAGCCGAAGGTAGGTTTCCAAGAAGGTATAGCCGGCTGAATAGTATTCCTGTTCTACCAACTGTGGCCTACGCACGTGCCATGCTGGTAGTTGGTGGGTAGGCAGCGGCTGACAGTGACCGGGCCTGCTGTGTACTATTCCTTTTCCACCAACTGCCGGCTATGCACGTTGTATGACAGGAGTTGGTGAGTAGGCAGCGGCTAATAGTGACATACAGTACAAGAGCATGCTGCTCGCCATACTGTTGTCAATGAGCTGTCGTATCTTTGGTCAGATCTTTTGCCCATACCTCGTCAGGTACAGTACAAAAGATCTTCCCGTATCGTACGGACTGGCTTATTTGGGCGGGAGTATTCCCCCTCCCGCCTTTGTGCGGGATTGTTCCCGGCTTTGCTCATTCCTTCAGGTGACAACTGAATTATTGAGAGCTAAGTGCCTTGTGCGTGTAGCCTTGTGCGCGGGTGGCCTTCCCTGATGGCTTGTATCCGCAGCTGCGGGAACAGGCGGAGTACTTCACCATTGGGAGGCATTTCCTGCGGGAACAGCTTGCGTACTGCGCGTAAGGACGACACGTCTCTGAGCATGGTGGGTCCTGCGGATCCAGTTGGTTTTTGCGCAGACGTCTCTCTTCAAGGTGAGTCATGCGGGTCCAACTGGGCTCTGCTGGGACCTACCTCTTCAGTCATGTACTCATGTTCATAAAATTAAAAGAAAAAAAACTATAAGAACTAGATTTTTCTTTATCAAACGGTAACTTTAATTCAATCGGCCAACGACCAACTAACAAAGCGTTAGAGCTAAAACAAACTTAAAGCCAAATTACAAAGAAAAATTACACAAATCATTCTAATTTAAAATTTTAAATGAGGACTTATTTTTAATTTAAATAAAGACTAAAAATTTAATGTCTTTCATCACTTTAAAAACCGCACCACTTTATCTTTAAAGATAGTCTTGTTTTTCACTTTTCAAATACATCAACACGTTGTCCAAACATAAGAATTATACATTAACATTTTTTACATATAAGCGAAAAGCTAAAGTGGCTATAATAACACAACACACTCACTGTTTAACTCCAAATTTAAATTAGAGTTTTTATAATTACGAGACTTAAATCCTTATCACATGAAAAAAGAAAAACATATTTAGCTTACCACAAATCCCATGAGGCCATGACATATTTAGTAATAATTAGCTAATCATGCTAAATGTGTACGCGCCCCAAAGCTTAGTGGACAAACGGGCGTTATGGGGGGAGATCGGGAGTATTATAGGTGATGGAGATGGTTTTTGGACAGTTGCGGGAGATTTTAATTCGGTTAGAAATGAAACGGAAAGGCGAAATTCCAATTTTAACTCTACGGAGGCTAAAGTGTTTAACGAGTTCATTGATCACGCAAATTTGCATGAGCTCTCTCTGAATGGGAGGAGCTTTACTTTTGTGGCAGGAAACAAGATGAGCCGAATTGATAGAATTTTTGTTAATTGGAACTTTCTAATGGAATGGCCGACTAGCGAATACTTAGCGTTGGATAGATATAAGTCGGACCATAGTCCGTTAATTCTGAAGACGGTGTATAGAAACTTTGGGCCGAAACCATTCAGATTTTATAACTCTTGGATTGGCAGGGATTCTTTTGGTCAAATGGTGCGGCAGTCGATCAAATCTGGGTCTTTTTCGGGAGCGCCAGACACTATTCTAATGTTGAAGTTCAAGAAGCTGCGTCATGATATCAAGATTTGGATTAAGGATTGCAAGGAAAAGGAGTTTGGGGAAAAAAGGATCCTGGAAAAGGAACTTTTTGATTTGAATGCAGCAATGGAATCAAGAGATATTATGGAAGAGGAGGTATGGATCATGGAGGAGACGAAATGCCGGATACGGGAACTAGAAGAATTTTATCAAAAGGATCTGAAACAAAAAGCTCGTAGCAAATGGGCGTCTTATGGAGATGACAACTCCCGATACTTTCATGGATGCATTAATAAAAGAAAGGTTGCGAATCAATTGCCAGGTTTGATGGTTTGTGATGTTTGGGAGACAAAACCGAATGTGATAAAAAAGGAGGTTATGGTTTTTTTCCGCGAAAAGTTTAAAGAAAAGATGATTCGGAGACCAAAGCTCAAAGTCCATGGTTTAAAGAAATTACAACAAGTAGATGCCGAAAGTTTAGTAAGTCCATTTGCGGGTGAGGAGATTAAGCAGGCGGTGTTCCAATGTGGAGCGGATAAAGCGCCCGGTCCAGATGGATTCAACTTTAGATTCATCAAGACTTTTTGGGATTTGTTCCAAAAAGATTTTGTGGATATCATGCTACATTATCATCGAGTGGGCCGTTTGAGCTCGGGGGTCGGTTCATCTTTCATCACGCTCATTCCTAAGGTGGGTGACCCGGTACGTCTTGGAGACTTTAAACCGATAAACCTCATCGGGAGCATAAGTAAGGTTGTGTCAAAAGTATTGGCGAACAGGATGAAGATGGTTATGAGTAAAGTGGTCTCGGAAAATCAATCGGCGTTTTTGACAGGCAGGTACATACTTGATGGGCCGTTAATGGCAAACGAAGTGCTTGCGTGGGCAAAGAAGCGAGGAAAGAAGATGTTTTTGTTCAAAATTGATTTTGACAAAGCTTACGATAACGTCAATTGGGAATTCTTATTGTCGGTTCTTGAACAGATGGATTTCCCTACGGCTTGGTGTGAATGGATTCGAGGTGTCTTGGTCTCGGCTAGGTCGGCGGTTTTGGTGAATGGATCTCCTACCTTTGAGTTTGGTTGCCAGAAAGGAATTCGTCAAGGTGACCCTATATCACCCTTTCTTTTTATTGTTTTGATGGAGGCGTTTTCAGGTTTGATGAACAAGGCGTGTGACATAGGAGCCTTTGATGGTCTTAGGCTTCCTAATGATGGTCCGGTCCTATCTCATTTGCTGTATGCGGATGACGCAATGTTGATGGGGGAATGGTCTTCTTTCAATTTTGTGAATATGAAAAGGATTCTCCGGTTATTCTTTTTGTGTTCCGGCTTGAAGATCAATCTTCATAAATCGGTATTGTTTGGAGTTGGGGTCGATATCGAAGAAATTAAGAGGGAAGCCGGTATGATGGGATGTAAAGCTGGGGAGATTCCGTTTTTATATTTGGGAATTAAGGTTGGAGCAAATATGAATAGAATCACCAATTGGGAGCCGGTCGTACAGACTTTTAAGAATAGGTTGTCAAAATGGAAAGCTAAAACATTGTCGATTGGTGGTCGTTTGACTTTAATAAAATCTGTTCTTGATAGCTTGCCCACGTACTATTTTTCTCTTTTCAAAGCGCCAAGGAAGATTATCAATATCCTGGAAAGTTTAATAAGGCGGTTTCTATGGGGAGGGACGGATGATGCCCAAAAAATGAATTGGGTTTCGTGGGAGGTGGTAACGAAAGTCATCAAAGATGGAGGCTTGGGTATTGCAAAACTTGATTTGAACAATATTGCGTTGATCAGCAAATGGTTATGGAGGTTTCACGAAGAGAAAAATTCCATGTGGCGAAGAGTGATTGTAGCAATACATGGGACAAGTCGAAAATGGGGAGTCGCCCCGGTTAATTCATCTATAACGGGGACTTGGAAAAACTTGGTAATGTTGTGGAATAGATATAAGGTTGAAGGAGTTGGTTTCAATTGTAAAATACGAGGGAAAATAGGGGACGGGAATCAAATACGGTTCTGGTTAGATATGTGGCTAGGTGACAAGCCATTGAAAGACAAATTCCCGTCGCTATTCTCGTTAGAGAAGGATAAGACAATCTGCGTGGCCGGACGGATACGGTCTATTGGAACGAATCGAATTATGGTTTGGGACTGGAGACGTGCTCCGAATAGACAAGAGGAATCAACATCCAAACATGATTTAGAGAACTTACTCCAAGCGGTACATCTTAACGATAGGGGCGATACATGGGTATGGTGTGATGATAGTAACGATGGGTTCAAAGTGGCTACGGTTAAAAAGTGGTTACGTGGGACCGGAACAAATGGTGATAACTTTGGTTTTTCTTGGAGTAAATGGATTCCAAATAAATGTAACATTTTTATGTGGAGAGCAGTTCTGGATCGTCTTCCTACAAAGACAGCACTAGGTCGAAGAAACATACCGGTTGATAACCAGCTGTGTGTTTGGTGCAACAACAATGAAGAATCGATCGAACATATCCTTACTGGATGTAGCATCTCAGCGGGTATTTGGAATGGTGTTTCTACATGGTGTAAGGTGCCAGGGATGATTTTGTTTCATGTTAATGATTTGGTGAGTATGCACGATCACTGCAGAGTTTCGGGCAATAAAAAGACAATCCTTCACGGGATTATTATCATTGCGTGCTGGAGGATGTGGAGGGCTAGGAATGAAAAGATATTTTCGAGTAAGGAGCCGAACGTAGTAGAGATGATTGCGGACATCAAGACTTTGGGATTTCTGTGGTATAAACATAGATTTAAAGGAGGGGTGGTGGATTGGGATCGTTGGTGTTCTTTCGATGTGATGTAATTATGTATGTTTTTTGTGGTTCTTGACTCTCTATTTTCGTCTTGGAAATAGTGAGTTTTTTTTGTGTTTGGTGTTTAATGAAAGTCAATTTCCAAAAAAAAAAAGCTAATCATGCATAATGTAACTAGTAATAATTACTGGATTGTACTACTATCACTAATAATTTCTTTTAAGGACAGATTTTGGTATCATACCAAAAAATATTGACACTTGTAAAACGACCATAATGATTTTTTCAGTTCGGTAACACTACCAATCAATACACGTGCCATTGAAACTACAAATGACAGTATCGGTACCTTTTCGATACGATAAAGTAGAACACTCATCCTAAATTTAACACACATTCATAACAAAAATTCAATATCCAATTATACAAAACAAAAACACATCCAAACTTATAACGTGATACCATATATTGTGGCATATAATCCTGTACCTAAACACATGCATATTATTATACTATTAATAATGTATTATAACAAAACTAACCACACTAATTTTGACCAAAAATTGACTAAAACCAATCAAATCAAATCACACCTTAAATCTACACCGTCCATTTCCATATCTTAATCCTCACATCCACCTTACACTTAACTCCGCCACTCCCCACCGTCGCCGCCGCCGTTTTACCCACCGGAACCTTAATTCCGTCACACGTAACTCTAATCGTCAGTTTCTTCGTCTTCAGGCTTCCAATCTTCACCTTCACTTTAGTATCCATCTGGGTTTTCAATTCCACACTCTTCTTACTCTTAATCTCAGATTTCAACTTCACCCCATTATCATCACCACCCACAGTTTGACCGGTCAACGCCACCACGGTCCTCAACGCCGTCGTGTTCTTCTTCGGCGAGACGAACGCCGGAATATTCCCGTTGCCGACGTTAACGCCGTGGGATTTAAAGCTAATAATAACCGGATCGTAATATAATAATATCTTCTTATTAGGGTTTCGAGCTAAAGCAGTGAGGTTGAATTTGGTGGTTAATTTGTTTGATGACGTCAGGTTGAATTGAGTGACGTGGAGTGAGGTTATTGAGAACGTGGGACGGTGAGGACGGTAGATAACGTATGTGACGCCGCCGGCGACGGCTGCGATGAGGAATAATATTATTATGGTGACGGTGAGACAGAGGCAGATGGAGCAGCAGAAGCTCCGGCGGTGGGTCCGGCGAGGTTGTGGACGGTAGACTGGACGGGTGGTGTTGTGGAGTAGGGGTTTGGTGGCCGGAAAAGTGAGGTTCGTGGCCGGTGCCGGAGCTCCGGCTGGTTTTCCGGCAGGGTGGATTTTTTCTGCCATTGGGAGTTTGAGATGGTGAATTGAACTGGGTGTGTGTTGATTTAAGCTGGTTGTGTGATTTGACGGTGATTGTGACGGTGACGGTGATGGTGATTGTTAACCGGAGAGGTGGTGGAAGGTAGTTATCGGAGTTGGAGGGAATAATAATAATAATAATATATCAAATTCTTATTATTATTGTTTGTATTTATACTGTGTATTGTGAAAGTTGGGGTTTTGACGGTTTTGGCCCTTTTGTTATTATTATTTTGTGATTGTCACTAGGGTTGTAAACGGGCTGACCCGAGCCACTCCAGGCTCGATCTTGGTTCGATTACAATACGAGATGGCTTAGTTCATCTCGATTTTAAATCGAGTTTTTTTCGTGTGTGTTTTGAGAGAGGTTCGAGTTTTTTAAACAACACTAATTGTCACTTGTGTAAAAGATAAGGATTTGTAAGTTAATTTGAACATGTAGACGAGCTTACAAGAATGTGTCTATCTAAAAGTGGTATGTTTTATACTCCTTGATTAGCGTTGTTGTAAAGATAAAGATGTGAAAAGATAAGTATCTTTGACGATAGGGGTGAGCACGGTTCGGTTCGGTTTGGTTATTGGGTGAAACCCAAACCTAAACCTAAACCTAAACCTAAGCTATCGGTTATTTTATAATACCAACCAATTGGTTTTCGGTTATTCGGTTATTCAGTTTTTGGTTATTTTCGGTTTCGGTTTAGGTTATTTTCGGTTTTTTTTATTGTAAGTAGACATTACAAAAAAAACAAAGAATTCATAAAAAAAAATAGAGTACCTCATACATATTGAATTCAAAATACAAAAATAGACACGTGTTATGTGGAACCAAACAAATACAAAGTTGTTTAAGTAGTAGAGTTTAAAATTCAACAACGTTCTTAATAAAAAAAAACTAAAGGTTTCCCGAATCTTTATTCATTGTCTTATTCGTCTTCAAAGTTTAGACCCAGTCTTGATCATCTTCATCACCATCAATGGTAGATTATTTTGGTGTTATGTTTCTGGTCATTACATCTTAAAAAAAACAAGTAGAAAACATAGGTTCGATTAATCGGTTCGGTTCGGTTTTTTTTTGGTTTTATTAAAATGGATAACCTAACCTAAACCCAAAAATCGGTTTTTCGAAAAACTAAAAATTTAACCGCCGGTTAATACTTCGGTTCGGTTTTTTTCGGTTCGGTTTTATCGGTTATTTGGTTCAGTTCGGTTAATTTGGTTTTATGCTCACCCCTATTTGACGATTTGTAAGATAACTAGCAAATCGTCACGTAAGATATGTAGTCATTTGATTTACTAGGTTTTAATATATATTAAAAGAAAATAAACAAATAAATATTTTATGATTGGTTGTTAATGGAATGAACCAAATAATACTTTGTGGATCAACGATCACACTTATGCATATGGCACTTGGCTTGAAGTATTTGTTTGAGGTGATGAAGTGTTGGCATGGATGCCGCCTTCAAAACACACATGCTTATAATACAAACTATTTTGAAGTAAATGCATCAAATGTTTAATAAGCTGTACGTTAACAATATTACGAAAAGTTTGTTTATTTGATAAACAAGCATACACAATACAAGTATATTATTTAGTTATTACACATCTCTAGTTAAAACTGAAATCGGTTTTCTTTCCTTTTTAAAACAAAGATTTGCGAAATTCTGTCATCTACGAAACTTAAAGTCAAGAGCTCCCAATCCCTTGTTGTTTTGAAGGCTTTGTCTTTAGGCCAAACGTACTGGGCGCCATTTGAGGGCGATAAGGGGCGACGAGGGGCTAGAACACCGCCCCCCGGGCGATTTTAGGACGAATTGGGGCGGGGGCGAGAGCCTTTTGTCGCCTGGAAGAAGGGCGAATTGTGTGTGTGGGGGGGGGGCATGTATGCATATGTGTGTGTTATATATACATATATATTATATATATATATAATATATTACTATTTGTAGCTCCTACACCATTACACTCCAAAAACAAATTCTCACATCTTGCTGACTGGGCGTCACACGACGCAAAACGCCCCAATTTGTAACCCCTCCACTACACATAGCCTTACTAATGAGCCACCAGCCCCTTTGATAAGACTGAAATCGAGTAAAATGCGTATATTGAAACATTATTTATATTTCCCTAAAAATAAGGGAATTTGGTGTATACATGACATTAAAAGTTGGGCTGTCTTTTCCTATTTTTTATAGTTGGTTTTTGACAATTTTGCATGCTTGCATGTGTTATTAGTTTAATGATATTAATTAACAACAATATAAGCATTAAATATGAATTTATATAATAACCTAGGTGTGATATCAAAAGGGGCATTCGTTTATAGAAGTATATTTGTGTTGATTAAGAGTCACGAAATTGACAAGTTGAATATCAGTCGATATATATATATGGGTAAAGTTAAAATATAAAGGACAACAAAAATAAGAAGAGTGAGAAGGAATCTAGTCCATTGATTTAAATTTGAATGGTGAGATTAATTTAATAAATAAAAATTAATGAAGAGGGCATGAAGGTAATAAACCACTTTTGTTGATTTTCTCTCTCCACATGCAAGTCACATGTCAATTCCCCATCATTTTAAAATGTCCATAACTTTTTCATACGACATTATTTTTTTTAAAAAAATTCACCATAATAATAAGCGTTTTTTTATCTTTAATATGAGTATCATATTGTTATATAAAAAAATTAATGCTGTTTCCATTGTGTTATATTTAACAGACGCTGTTTCCATTGTGTTATATTTAACAGACGCTGTTTCCATTGTGTTATATTTACCAGACGCTGTTTCCATTGTGTTATATTTGCCAGACGTTGTTTCCATTGTGTTATATTTACCAGACGCTGTTTCCATTGTGTTATATTTACCAGACGCTGTTTCCATTGTGTTATATTTGCCACACGCTGTTTCCATTGTGTTATATTTGCCAGACGCTGTTTCCATTGTGTTATATTTACCAGACGCTGTTTCCATTGTGTTATATTTGCCAGACGTTGTTTCCATTGTGTTATATTTACCAGACGCTGTTTACATTGTGTTATATTTACCAGACGTTGTTTCCATTGTGTTATATTTACCAGACTCTGTTTCCATTGTGTTATATTTACCAGACTTTGTTTCCGTTGTGTCATATTCACATGACTCATCTTATACACAATAACGCAATAGTTTAACTGCATAATGACACAATAATGTTGTTTCAGACTCTGTCTCTATTGTCTATTGTGTTATATTTACCACACCATGTCTCTGTTGTGTTATATTTAACAGACGCTGTTTCCATTGTGTTATATTTACCTGACTGTGTTTTCATTGTGTTATAATTACCAGACTCTGTATCCATTGTGTTATATTTACCAGACTCTGTTTCCATTGTGTCATATTCACATGACTCATCTTATGCACAATAACACAATAGTCTAATTGCATAATGACACAATAATGTTTATACACTCACACATATGAACTTATATCACACAATAACACAATAGTCTAACTGAACAATGACATAATAATGTTTATACACTCACACAAATGATCGTATATCACACAATAACACAATAAGACACGTTAGACGCAATGAAAAATAAAACCTAAAATGTATCGTCGTTGTTTGAAGTTGTATTTTGCTTCTTTGGGACATTTTTTCTTGTTTCCTTTCTCTTTTTAGTGTCAATAGGTTGTTCTTCAAGCAACGAATTCTGAAGTGTCGCATCCGAGACGGTGATTCAGTCGGAGGTTCGATTGTCGCCGTCAGAGATGACGCCATTGATTTATGAAGGAGGTTCAGTTGAGATTTCAATCGAAGAATGGAGATGGAACAGTTTGTGTTCAGAGGAAAAGATGAAGAAAATGGAACGTTTTTGAAGTTGTTTTTCGCGATGGAGATGTCGCCATTGATGGAGATGTGGCCATTGATTCGCGATGGAGGTTATTTGAGATTCAAATAGCATAATGGAGATGGTAGGGTTTGTGTTCAGAGGAAAAAGTGAAGAATAATAGTGAAGAGAAGTGAAGAAGATGATTAAAGAAAACAGTTCGTATTCTTATTTGAGATGTAAGAGTTTGCCCTTGATTGTCTCTAATATTACAAAATTGCCACCGCCCCTTTTTAAACCATTGATTTTGTTTGAGATTTGATCCAGTGGATGATAATCCTTCTCACCCTTCTCATTTTTTACCCTCTTTGTAGAATAACTTGACCCATATATATATATATACCAAAGATTAGTTGTATATATGGGTTAAGTTATAATAAGAATATTAGTTTTCTTAGGAAGGATAAGAAATAATCTTGTCCATTCATTTTAAAATTGAATGGTTTAGATTAGATCAGAGATATCATAAAGTGTAAAACAAAGGTAAAGAAATAATAGAGATAACACATTTGTTGACTTTCTCTCTCCACATGCAAGACACATGTCAAATACCCCATCATTTTAAAACGTCCATAACTTTTTTATACGACATCTTTTTTTCAAAACAATTTCACCATAATAACGAGTGTTTTTTTTATCTTTTATATGAGTACCATATTGCTTTATAAAAATAAAAAAAAATCGTGGGTTTTTACAATGTGTGTTTTATCATAATTGTGTTTTACAAAATTATGTTATACAAGTGTGTTTTATTTTTTCATAGTGTTTTTTGCATTGTGTTTTTTACATTGTGTTATTTAGTTGTGTTTTCATTGTGTTTTTGTCATTATGTTTTTATTTTCATAGTGTTTATTCCATTGTGTTTTTTACATTGTGTCTTTTTCATTGTGTTTTCATAGTGTTTTATTTTCCGACGAAATTTCCGAAGACTTTTCTGGCAAGGTGGTGGCGGTGAGTGGCGGTGGGCGGTGGTAGTTGTAGGAGATGAGTGAAAATTTAAGTGGGTTTTTGAAATTAAATTAAGTGGGTTTCAATATTAAAGTAGTAGACTAAAATACCCTCATTTCTAGCATTCTTAGAAAAACCAAACTTCTTATTTGATCATTTTGCTGTATATATATACATATCCACTAGTACATATATTTAACCATTTTTGAATAAACTAAGGTCACGTGATAATCTTGTAATTTACTATATTATTGTATTACATTATATACAGTATCGTCTATATATAGTATCGATCCTATGAGATCAATGAGATAAACATAAACCAATAGAAAATAACGTAGCATTTTAGTCAGCAAAAAAGGTTACTTTAGGCAACAAGAGAAGGTTTACAACACTTTCTTATCTATATCATTTTCAAGAAACATGATTAATTTTAGGTAAACTTTAACTTATTTAATGAAATAAGCATTATTCAATTCCTTGGTATGTAACATATTACAATATATACATACAGAAGCTGAGAAGCCGTCAAAAAAAATTACCACTAACCTTTTGTAATTGTTTTTTGAGGATGTTAAACTTTGAATTCGAAAATATTATTCGCTACTTTAATATATAAAATAAAACTTTACGTACATGAAGTTCAAATAAAGTGAAGGTAACGTTAAATTGTTACTTGAGATATGTGATTTCAGAAGTTATACATATTTTATTGGTTGAAGATCGTTTTCCATAAGGTTTTGTTATGAAGAAAATTAATCATCAATAAAGTTTTGAGGTTCGAATATTAATGGTCCCCAACACAGCCATTTTTCATATTATTGCTGTCATAATAAATAAAAAAAAAAATAAATTATGGCAATATCATGTCTACTATAAACGAGTTAAGTGCACACAACTTAAAAAGTATACTTGAAATAGGTTTAAGCTTGGATCAACTTCGGAGTTCAATTTTAAATAGCTTTGAAGTTACAGTGTAAATGTGACGGACTATCCGTGAGCTACTCTAGATCGACTAGCTAAAGACTTAAATTGGATCTTAAGCAACCACAAACATAAACTAGAGCTCATTTAATAAACAAGCTCGAGCCAGGATCTGACTAAACTCGCAAGATTTAACGTACCTATTGATTATATAAACATAATATCCTATATTCTCTATAACAATATATATTTGCAAATAAATATAAAATATAAATATATGACAACAAATAGTCAAATAGCTTAATAGCTAAAAAGTATATAGTTTATTATTATGTATAAAGCTATTCGCTATAATATACATTTTATTATGTTTAATGATCTTAGCATCTTAGGTAAGGGTGTGCATGGGTCGGTTTGAGGCGGATTTGAGCCAAACCTATAACCATAACCGACATGTCGGTTAATGGATAATCATAACCATAACCGACCTGTTATGGCGGTTTCGGTTAATCAGTTTTGAAGGTTATAGTTGGTCGATTATGGGTCAGTTAACCATAACCAGAACAATGTAGTTGGGCATAAAATTTTGGCACACATTATTACAAAACAACGACATGACATAATACAACAAAGTATATAATCCAAAATATTAATACCAAATAATCAAAAAAAAGAATGACATTATACAATCCAACAATGAAATTCAACTTAATTTTATAAAAACATAGAACCAAAATCTCAAAATTATATAATCCAACAATATGTTGGTGGAAGTTAATTCCAAACATATTGTTGGTTAAATTAATGGGTCGGTTCGGTTATGGTGGTTTTGAAAGTATCTTTAACTAAAACCGACCCGTATTTGACGGTTTTTAAAAATTTATTAAACCGACCCATCGGTTATGACGCTTATCGGTTAAAATTGGTTCGGTTACGTCGGTTATGGTTCGATTAATGGTTACAGCGGTTAACTTGCACACCCCTAATCTTAGGATTAATTAATAGCCGTAAATATGTGCTGTTAAATGAGAAAATTAATGTGAGGATTCCAATTTCCAATATTGGGATATCTTGTGACTTGTGAGAAACTAGATATAAATCAACGGCCCAAACCAAATCATAAATTTACAAACTCTTATTGTTCGACAAAAGCCCGATAAAAGCTCATTAAAGAACCACAAATGCAATGCTATTGTTGAATATATTGCTATGTGCCTATGTTGTAATTGTGCTTATAGAATTAGATGAATTACAAATCTATAATTAGAGATAATTGTAATTTGCACCTATGGTCAACACCATAATACATGAAACACAACCACAATAGGCTTCTCAAAGATATTAAATAACCACTTCATATAAATGTTTCATACCAAAAGTGGACATAACAATAACTTATTATGAACAAATAATCTTCATAGGAATCAAACGTAGTAACATATAACTATTAACTACTAAGAAGAGAACCATGTTAGTTAAAAGTTATCGTCGGCTGGCGGCGGACACTCAAAATAACAATGGCAAAGGTCACGACCTTTGCATTGTGAAGCAGAACGTTTTCCATAGAAGGAATTGCACAACTCAATACATAAGTCAAATCTACACATAGGCATGGTGTAATCTTTTTCACACACTTGTTGACTCGTAACCAACTCAGTACCTGCAAACATAGAATATATCAATACATGAATGGTTTTAATATCACATAAACTATTGTCGTGTTTACATCAAAATAGAAGACAAATAAGAAACAAGCTATGCCGCAAGCCCTTTTTGAATAGTAAAATCTATTTTAAAAAAAAAATAAATTGATAGATCTTGGTGTCATAACATTATACAGTCACGTAATTCTTGAAAAACATAATGAATAAAGGGAAAGAGATTTACCTAGTGTCATGAGAACCAGAAGAAATACGGTGACAATCAACGACCTTGCCATTTTAATGTTTGTGTGTTTGTTTTTTCTTTAGTTCCAATAGTAGTACTACAATGCTTATATAGGAGAAGATATATATTGATGAAAGTTAATTGTGTACGTCTTAATTGTAATAAATGAAAATATATATGCAATGAAGGAAATGATTGAATGCTTCCTAAAATCTGGCTATCTTTTTATTTTATTTATTAATTTTAGGAGTAATTTTGGTTCTACGTACATCAATTTTTTTTTATTCTTTTCTTGACCTCTTATTATTGTTTGTATTTATATTGTGTATTGTGAAAGTAAGATTTTTTTTGACAAATTTACCCCTCTTAATATTATTGTATAATCATTACTTGCATAAACTATACGAGATCATTAATGTAATCCGATCGTGTAGAGAAAGTTACGAGTATATCTTTACCTAAAATGTGTAAAGATTAGAGACGTTGTAAAGATAAAGACGTGAAAAGATAAGTCTCTTAAGATGAAAACCAATTACAGTTATGTTAGCTTATAGTTTTTTCTTCAATATATGTTCAACTATGTTCGTTTGTGTGTTTTGCATTCTCGAATGCTCATTCATACTATTAATGAACGAAGATGAATTAATTTATTTTCTTGACGAATGAACACAAACAAGAAAACATTGTTCCTCTTGTGATTGATCGTTTGTATTATTAAAGTAAATTAACAAACATGAGCATGCCCCGTTAGATTCGTTTATTGGGGCTAGCTAGAACATACATGAGACACATAACGTTTTTGTCACAACCTTTCTAACCTTATTGTATATATAACTAGATACGAATCTCTAGTTAAAATATAAAACCTTGAATTGTATGAATACATTAGTTGTATTTTCCTATAAATAAGGGATTTGGTGTAATAAGTAATATATAGCATTTATTACAAATTTAGTTTTACTTTCTAGACTAATAAAAGTTTAATAAGATGCGAACATGCGATGCTATAATTTTATTGTGCGTATGGCTATAATTTAGCAAATTAATATTAAAAAGATTGAGTTAATTAATTTAGTTGTTTGGCTTTTCTAATATTGAGTATGGCATTGGCCTTAGCTAATAGTTTTTCCGGATCGAAAGACGAGTGTATTCGATATAATGAATTTAAACAGTAGTCAATTTGAAAGATTCGTTGACCGTTAAAAAAAAATGAGCTAGGCTATAGACATATAGCATGTTTGGGATTAAGTTTGTGGAATGCTTGTTGGCTTATTGATGTTTTAATAAAACCAATAAGTTAAAATGTGTTTGGCAATCACAAAAATTTTATATATTTTAGCTTTATAAAAGAGTTATAAAAAAACAGTTTTACAAAAACCCAAATCTTAGTTTTTTAAAATGACTTTTTATAAAAAGCCAATAAGCCAATAAAAGTCAATCTTGAACAAGATTCCAATTTCTGATAATTTATCTTCTTGGGCTTTCTGTTATGAGAGAAGATATATAAATCAACGGCTCAATTAAACCCATACAAATACTGTTCGACAAAAGCCCAATAAGAGCCTTTAGTAATGGCATTAGATGAACTATCATTATTTGCAGGTCATTTACGTAATTTGACATGCAAAGACAGGCTCAAAGACAATCAAGTGGAAGGGTCAACTGAAGTAGACTGTCACTAGTAGTGTTTGCTTTTTTGTTTTTTAAAGGTGACGAAATTTCATCAATAAAAACTACTACTTAAAAGCTAAAAAATGTATAAATTGGTTGTGGTTCAATGGTAGAACACTTACTTTACAAGTCAGAGGTAGGAGTTTTAAACCTCACTATCGCCAATTTATATGGAAGATATGAGGGATGACTCTGACTTGCCAGGGTTCGAGTCCTGATCTCACCCGGTTTTACCGGCTCCTCGCTGTCGTGCCATTTGGCGGGCGTGGGGTCGGGTTTTATCCGGTGAATCCCTCAATAGGTGGACCGCTAGGGGCTCCGTACGTCCGGACTAGTCGCCGGCTCGGGCTACCTTTAACCAATGGGAGTCGCGTACGAAGGACCCATCGTTACTTAGTTGGTCGTTAAAAAAAAAGCTAAAAAATACAAGTCACTTAAAGTGGTAAAAAGGAAAAGGAAAACTACACCAATTAGACCATTCAATAGACATGATATTCACCCGAATTTTAATCCGAAACAAAAAACAATATTGCATGTATATCCTTCAAAGCTTTTGAAACCGATGTCGCCTTCTTATTATATAGAGAACCGGTGTTTTTTCTTTATGTGGTTTGATCATTTTCGTCACTTTCATTCAAATTCTTTTTGTTACAAAGTTTTTGCAACCGACTTCACCTTCTTATTCAATATTTTTAATCCAAAAGAACGCCATTGTACATCTTTATGTCCATATATATTTAACCAAAATTTATTATCTTATCAAAACTATTTCTTAAAGAATATAATTATTAAGTGGGTCGATGACAAAATTTAATCGAAACTAAATATTTAGTTTGTTATATGAATAGTAATAAAGGTATGTGACTATTAAAACATTAAAACATTTGGCTACCGGCAATAGTTAAAAAAGAATTAACATTATAAATGGGTTAGGTGATATCCAACACCACATTCCAAAACATAACATCTGACCATGACCACTATTGCGGTCCTCCTTTGCGGTTTGATGGGACAAATATTTTTTTAACAACTGTTCAAACAGTCACGATGACCTTAGCAAATAGATCACGCGGTCGTTTGAAGAATATAGCATGGTAACCCGGCCTATTCATCAAACTTACAACTGGGAAACTCTCTGCTCGAGCTTAAGCAAACTGCTTAATGCGAGACTTGAACACACGACCTCTTATAAAAAAAAGCCATATAGCTATCATTGAACCAATTGGTACACATTAACCTATAATAAAAATAACATTGGAATTAACTTTTAATAATATATTTACAAAGAATAATTGAGAAAATAGAATTAATTATCACATTAAGCTATAACAAAATAAGCTGTTTTATATATTATTAAAAAGACTAAATTATATTGTGTTTTGTACCCATAAGTGTAAATTTAAAGAATTATTCAAACGAATGGTCGTGTGATAAATTTATTTTAATTTTATTGCATTACGTTTATTGTCATGCATGGTTTAATAATGTAAACTGTAAACTAAGTTCAAACTTTATTTAAATATATTATTTAATATAATAAGGCTTTTTTTATCAACAAAAAATGTCAAAATCTATGTAGTCATCACTCATTCACTCACTCCCACTATTTACCTTTTCTCCTTATCTCGCCTTCGGATCATACAATAAAGGACAATGGATTCTGTTTTGTGAAATGCATAGCCACAAATAAATATATATGTAGAAATCTTTTTTTATTTAATGATATGCATGTTTATTTAAAATTATGTTCAAGTCATTTTCATTTTATTATTTCATAAACGGCCTGCACATTTTCTTTTTTCTTGCATTTTTATTTAGTTTGATCATATATTTTTAGACACAAATTTTAGGCATTTAAATAATTTTTCTTTAGTAAAAGAAAATATAAGCACTCTCACATCAATTATCAAGATATACCAAGACGTATTAAGTTTTTAAAATCATAATTTACTTATGTTATTAGCTTAAAATCAGTATAATAAGTAACTTCATATATCTTTACATATAATGTTTTATTAATCCTTTACACACCACAAGTATATGATTAAAGCATAATAATTTCTTTATCAATTAACATGTACCAACTAGTGAAAACTCTCACGTACGGTGTAGCTGAAAACATGTATTAAAAAGTAGATCAGTAAAACATTTACAATGATTAATAATACAAAAGTTTTCAAAGATTGGATGGAGATGATTAAATTTCCAACCAAATAATAAATTAAATTTAATGGGTTTTTAACTTCTCACAATTAATCTCCAAACAAATGATTAAATTAAATGGGTTCTTTTTCTACATTTCAGATAACTTCTCAGAGGGAGTCATAATCATCCTTATTGGGGCACTGAAGAAAGTTTAAAAAGAATTTATATTTTATAAGCAATATCCCCAACTTTCTCTCCAATCAAAATGTTTTGGTCAAATAAAGTTTTTCAAAAAAAATAAATAAATAAATAAATAAATAAAATAGAAACTAAAGTCTCATAAAACTTCTTGCAAAACATGTTTCTAGCTTTTCTTTTTGTTTTCTTGATTTCAGTATCAAAAAGATACCACAATTCCATGAATATATTGGCACAGTACAAGTGTTAAATAATTTAATGCAGATATTGGTTATGGAGTGATCAAAGATTAAAGCTTTTTTTCTGTGGTGGCTTGCTAATGGAGTTTCAAGTGATTTACTGGTTGATCACATTCTTGATTTTGTTTCTTGGCTGTGAATGTCTTTTAGATATACAGGTAACAACTTATCTGTTTTTGAGTTCATGATTTTATTTTCTTGAAGAAATTTAGATGTTTTAATACTCTTTAAGCCACTGGGAACCATGATTATAGTTTTGTTATTGTTCTGTGAAATCAATGTTACATAATGATAGGAATCATATTCTAGTTTTAAGTCCTAATTGTCATTTGTCTATTTTGGGAGGGGGTTAAGTGTAATTGTATTTCTATAAATAGGTATCAAGAGCCAATAGGGAGAGGGGAGTATGTTTTAGGTTTAAGATGGCATTGCCATGGCTCCCGTGTATGCGGTGAGAGAGGGCTAGGCCCGGGAATCTATTGTAACTTTTCTTTACATTTTCATTAATACAATCGGTCATCCTTTTTATCCCTATTATCTTCTCTATTATCCAATCTTCACATATATCAAACCCTATCACATAATATCAATAAGTTGACAGTTTGACTATTATGGTCAAATTAGTCAACTTTTCTAATCCAAATTTGTCATGATCAGTAACAAAAGTTCAAGAACTATGCTACTATTAGTTCAGATTTTTTATTTTTTTTTTCAAATTCAAATTAACAAATGATATATCTTTTGTTCTACATGAATATATGCATATCAATTTGGAATACTAAAAATAACTTGTTTGACCTAAAAAGTCAAACTATCTACAGATCATGGTGTCTCACAGGCCCAAACTCCCACTAGTGATCAATCTTTAACACCCTCAATGCATCATGCAACAAAATGGATCAAACGGCATCATCATCTTCACGAAAAACTTGATCATGTTGCTCCTACGCCCTCGTATCCAGCTCAACCTCCAACTAACATGCCGCAGGGTTAGTTTTGTCATTATAAATATATCCTGAAAACTAGTTATTACATAAAGATTACTAAAGCTTTGATCTTTTTACATTGAATAGGTTCATCCGGTCCTGCACCATTACCGGTTGATCTAATAAGTCAATATGGTAGGCTAAAGTTTGATCTTTTTATAATTTCGTGACGTTTTATTGCTATATCGTTATAATACACTGGTTAATGAAATATTATAATGTTGAAGGGCCTGCAATATCTCCATCAAGCTCTTCTTTGACAAAGGACGCTGCTGCTCCACCCTCGTCGGTTTTCATGCTACCTTCACCACCTCCTAATGAAGGTAAACCGTATGGGTGATTAATATAGGTGACAATTTAAACTCATTCGATTACAAATTGGTCGGTTTACTATTATATTTTAAAGCATATGGTATTAAATTATCAAAAATCTTGCTTTTGTTCCTATTGGTCATTGTTTATGTTCCATTTTGGTCATTAAAGTTTATGCATATTTTCAGGATCATTTCTTTTTTATTAAAGGTGATCGAGTCAAGCAAACCCACCCGTTTTAACTAAATAAAAATATTAGGTTTGGACCCGATCCCATTTAACTTGTGACCCGTCTTTAGTAACACTAACACCAAACTAATCATAACCGAAGTAACTTACTTGATTAAGAAAGCAATAATTTAGTTATAAAATTTTTATAACAGACTTTTACCGCTCACTTATGGTTATATGCGTATAAATAACTTACCATGTTTTTCAATAACCGAACCATTATATATTCGGTTTTAGCCTATAACCGAAGTACCGAACCATGCTCACTTGTAACAATTTCAAACTTTATTTGTAGATTGTACAGCAGTTACCTGCACACAGCCATTAACATACACACCAGCAGGATCACCTTGTGCTTGTGTATGGCCAATTGAAATCAAACTACTACTCATGATATCTCCATACCAATTCTTCCCATTAGTCTCTGAACTCGCCCACGAGATCGCCACCAGCGTTTCACTCAATGCAAGTCAAGCCCGAATCACTGGAGCCAATGCTGTAGGCAACCAGCTAGACAGCACCATCGTTCTTATCAACTTAGTACCGCTAAACCGAAACTTCGATGCCCCCACATCGTATACGATCTACCAAAAGTTCTGGCAGAAGCAACTTTCGATTAAAAAATCTCTATTCGGAATGTATGAAGTCGTAAACGTTACATATCCAGGTTTTATGAACTTATAATCGCATTATCTGCAAATTTGAACAACTTCAAATATTGCTATAAACAAACGAACACGAACACATAATTGAACAAAGATTTTCTGTTCATGTTCGTTCGTTAAGAAAATTGGCATGTTCGTGTTCGTTTATGTTTGTTCGTTTAAAACCTAAACGAACATTTCACGAACATAAACAAACAAACAAACAAACAAACTTAAACCAACATGATTGAACAACCATACTCGAATACACATTACAATGATTTTCTTTTTCAACAAAAAATAACTAAAGTATATGCATATAATTAGGCCTGTAAACGAATCGAACGAACAGAAATGAGGGCATGTTCGTGTTCGTTCATTCAACATTAATCGAACAAATTTTGTGTTCATGTTCGTTCATTAAGAAAACGGACATGTTCGTGTTTGTTGGTTTAAAACCTAAACGAATAGTTCACGAACACAAACGAAGAAAAACAAACAAACTTAAAAGAACATAACAAAACACACATAAATATACATTAATACATATAATCTTAAAGAGGCCCTTTTAAGTTCATATTTATATAAATATAACTACTTACGTATTCATTCACATTTATACAAACATAAATAATCGAACATAAATGAACAGGCGTTCATGAACATAAAACCTGTTTAAACGTGTGTTCATGTTCGTTCGTTTAATTAAATGAACATAAATATTTTGTTCATGTTCGTTCATTTTTTTTAATAATATTAACACAAACCAAGTTACATATGGATAATGGGTAGCTTATTGTTGTTGTTGTTGTTATTATTATTATTATTATTAAATAAACGAACTTCCCACCTAACAGTTCATGAACGTTTGGCTCGCTACACGCCTACATATAATTTAAACAAGCCTATTTTATGTTCATATTTATAAAATATAACTACTACTAATTTAATTTTTATAATTTAAACGAACATAAATGAACGAATATAAATGAAACAGTTGACGGTGTATCTGATCTGAAACAGGGCTTCCACCTTATCCGACTTCGAATCCTTCAAACTCCGACGTAACAATTGACCAATCGGATTCGGTAAATGATAATAATAATAACGGAGTGCATAATAAGCCGGTTGGAGTTGACATACATAGAATTGGTAAAGATAATGATAATGATAGTAAGGTGAATGGAAGCATAGTCGTGGTGGTTATATTATCTTCTGTAACCGCTGTTGTTGTTCTCATTGGAGCTATTTGGCTTTTGTTATTGAAATTAAAATGCTGTGCTGCTTCCGATTTTGAACCCGAGAAGAACCGGTGTACACAACGCCCGTCACAATTGCAACCGTCAGGTAACGGTGTGTTGTGTGCAAGTTTAGGTTCAGTTTATTCGGTTACTTTGTCGTTTTTTGTTTCGGTTAATGCGGTTAATAATCAAAACCAAACTTGACATAAATTTTTTTGCTTAGAAAACAGGGTGTGCATTGGCCGGTTTTAAAACCATTTTGTTTCGGTTTTTTCGATTTTGTCGGTTGAACTTGAACCTTTTCGGTTAATTTCAGTTGATAATCAAAGCCAAACTTGGGCTAAATTTTTGTTTAAAAATTAGGGGTGTGCATGGGTCGATTTTGGGCTTTACTTTTTCTTAAAACTGTTCAGTTTCGGATTTTTCGATTTTAGTTTTTTTTAGTTTTTGGTTTAGGTTCCCACCTCCCGGTGCTTTTAGTTTTGTCATTTGAACTTGAAACTTTTAGATCCAAGAAAAAAAATAGTCTGAAAATAATGAACTTGGGCTTACATCATTTGCGCATTGTCATTAGTAACTATCACATTTGGGCTAAAATATGGAGTTACATATTTAATAAATTCTTATAAGTTGTTTAAAATAAAAATAAAACATAATAATAAAGTGAAAATCTATAAATTCGGTTTTTTCGTGTT